>NC_056728.1:500086206-500253706 GCF_019279795.1 Protopterus annectens | reverse complement strand
CAATATGCTTAAAATCATTAGGATGTTCCAATGGATCAGTCATATTTTTCCAACACTACTACTGCTAATGTCGGGTGACATTCACACCAACACTGGACCTCTTCTGCTTTCTTCACTTCCTACAAATAACAGCAAAAACCTATCTCTCAACTACTTTACATTTGTGGCATAAATAACAAATGGACCAACTTGTATGTTGGACTCTGCTAAACTCTTCCAAACTAATTATCTTCACTGAATCCTGGCTCAAGGAGTCATCAGTGAGCTAATCGAAGGAAGGACACTCAGCAAACTCAGAGCTATAATATATAACATTAAGTATCCTGTTTTTTGTTTATTTTGTTCTTTATTTCTTTGTTGTTTATAGCACTTTGTGTACTGTGTATTTTTTCTAGCTAGTTTCACTGTGTGTGAGATATTAACTGGAAATTGTCCACTCTTATTAAGCATCTGTTGGGTTGTTTGTTTATGATAACTTGTTGCAGTTAAACTCTTTTTTCTAGTGGCTCCTTTAGCTGTTTAAAACTTTCATTTAAAGGCTCACTGCTGCTTTTCAGCTGTGAGTAACATTTCTGCAGTTTGTTTCCCACCCTACCTCCCTGTTGGTATAGTGTTTTTATAGTTGGTGGCTTTGCAGTTGCCCGCCCCTAGTGTAAATTTGATCTGGGACCCTCCTCCCAGTCTAGTGTCATTACCTCATTCTACCCAGTACAGGGAGAGCATTTGAGAAGGCCAATCAGCTTAGTTTCTGCTACTCCTTTCTCTCTTTCCTTTCTCTCTTTCCAGAAAAAAAAAATGTATCTGCTTTTACTGTATTTGTGTTTTTTTCTACTTTATTTTGCTTTTGCGTCATCTTAAAAGTACTCAATTGTATTTATTACTGCTTGGTGTAACTCATTCTAAGCCTTTTAGTTTAAGCACCTGGACTTCAGACCAGTTTTACATTAAGAAGGTTTGTGGTCTGCACTGTAGTGGCAGAACAGGTAGCTTACATCCTTCTAAGTTGGGAACTGCTGATTGAGGGCTCAGTGTCTGTTATTCTAAAAGTGTATTAATTCTGGTTTAAGCACTTGGGCTTGAGGCCAGTTATTTTACATTAAGAGGGTTCGTGTTCTGCACTCTTGTGGGGGGAGAGGCTGGACTCTGTCCTTCTGAGCTGAGAATTTCTGGTTAAAGCTTATAGTGCCTGCATATTTGAACTGCTTCTTACTGAAATTGGTACACCTTGTTTGCTGTAGCATAGACTAGATCCAGGCCTGCTGAATCTAGCTTTGTTTGTATAACTTGAGCACTAATCCAGGCATTCTTTAAAGTATTCAGTTGTATTTATTACTGCTGGTAGTAACTTGATTAAAGTGTAGCTATCATTTCTAAGTCTTTTGGATTACGCACTTGGGCTTCAGACCAGTTGTTTTATATTAGGAAGGTTTGTGGCCTGCACTGTGGTGGCAGGACAGGTAGCTTACATCCTTCTATGTTGGGAACTGCTGATTGAGAGCTCAGTGTCTGTTATTCTAAAAGTGTATTAGTTCTGGTTTAAGCACTTGGGCTTCAGGCCAGTTATTTTACATTAAGAAGGATTGCGGTCTGCACTCTTGTGGGAGGAGAGGCTGGACTCTGCCCTTCTGAGCAGGGAATTTCTGGTTAAAGGCTTATAGTGCCTGCATATTCTAACTGCTTCTTACTGAAATTGGTACACCTTGTTTGCTGTAGCATAGACTAGATCCAGGCCTGCTGAATCTAGTTTTATTTGTATGCTTGTTGTTTATTTCCCTGAAACACTAATTCCACCTAAAACGCGGCCTTTTCGCACTTCTGTGGATCCCTAGTGATATCTGCATTGCTTACTGTACTTATTTCCTTGTTTCACTTGAAAGAAAGTTACAGTTTGTCATTTTTGCATTTAAGTTACCTGTAACACATTGCATTTAAGTTACCTGGCACTTGCTCACTAAAGCAATTATATAAGTCAGCTCTAAAAAATTAAAAGCACTACACCCTCACAAACTCCCTTGAGTACCTTGTTCCTCATTGGCCCTTTTTTCAATTATAAAGGAATTCCCAATACTATTCTAGCATGTCCAAAGGTCAGTTGTCAATCTCCTCTCCGGTCCAGCTGGTGAATCTGGGAATCTTGAGGCAATGTTACAACTGCCTCATGTACACAGACAACCCTCTCCTCCTCCCAACAAATTCCAACACATGTGAGAGATGCAACCATATAGCCAAACTGGAGGCTAAGCTCTCTCAACTCAGTACTGGCATAACCAGTCAGGAGGAGAAGGAAACCACACTCACTACAATTCCAGTCTCACATAGACCTACCACGACAACAAACCGAACACATAAACACACAAAAACATACTCGGAGGCTCTAAATAAAAATCTGCCTAAGCAGCAGAGACCTCCAAAGCAGACACCCAAGCAACCGCTACCCCAAAACAAAACACGTGCAACACATAGCTCACAAAGCCAGTGTGCCGAACAGTCACAACCCTTAAGGCTAAACAACACACCTGATACACTTGTAATAGGTGACTCTATCGTCAGGCACACTGACATCCTGCTCACCAGGCTGAACAAGGAGAAGGTCACGGTGAGCTGCCTGTCGGGTGCTAGGATCCGCCCCATAACACAAGCACTCAGGTCACTCCAAAGCAAGTACAAATATGACTCAGTCATTGTCCATGCTGGTGTGAATGACCTGAGATGTACCTCCCTGTACTACATGAAAAGAGACATAGAGGAGCTCTCTGAGCATGTAGCCCAGGCCGGTATGACCCTGACCTTGAGTAGCATCTTACCCTCACCAAGAATGATGCCACAATATGAAGACAAGATGATCAATTTCAACAATTGGCTTAAGTGTTGGTGTCATTCTAAGGGGATCCAATGCCTGTCAGCCTGGGATGACATGCTCGACAAGCCACGATGCTTCGCTAGGGACGGCTTGCACCTGTCACCCCTGGGCTTTTGGATATTGGCAAAGGCTCTTGCTACCCCCATAGTGCCTTTTTTAGGCAAGGCTCAAAAGACAAACCCACCTCCATAGGTATCACAAGGGATAAGAAACTAAGAGTAATGGTACTCAATGCCAGAAGTCTAAACCTCAAGATGCATGCACTCGAAACTCTCCTTAGCATGGAGAACATCGATATCTGTGCAGTAACAGAAACCTGGTTCAAGGCTCCCGAGAGCACCCCAGCACTAACAGGTTATACCTCATACCATGCTTTACGGCCCCAAAACTTGGACCGAACCACAAAAGGAGGGGGAGTATCAATATTCGTCAAAGATACCCACACCTCCAGGTTGGTGGCACAGCACGAAGCATCAGAGACTATCCATGTGCAACTAACTGTGGCTAAAACTGCCTTCCAGTTTATAGCCTGCTACAGACCACCCTCCCAAACACAGGAACCCCACTTGGCCTTCCTGAGAATACTGGAAAATATGAAGGTCTCTCCAAACATCATTATATTGGGCAACTTCAACTACCCAAACATAGACTGGGAGCATTACCCTAGCTCCAACACCCTATCCCAAAGGTTCCTAGAATTTATAAACTCAAATGCTATGGAACAACTTGTTACCACTCCCACAAGAGGGGAAAACATACTGGACCTGATCATCACCAACATGGGGACACTATGCTCCAGACCAGAAGTGTATCCCTCACTGGTAAGATCAGACCATAAACTAATCTCACTGGATATTCACATCCCGGCCCCACCCCCTGCCCAGAAAACCACAGTGAAAAACTTCTCTAAAGCAAATTTCACACGCCTCAAAACCGAGGTGAAATCCTTCAAAGCCCCAGGGCCTGTGGAAAATACGGCCCAGATCGCAGAATCCTTTATAAACGCATTCTATGAACACCTTCAGGAATGCATGGATAATGCAATCCCAAATAAAACCAAGACCCAATCCTCCAAAGGCAGACGTCCTGTCAGGTGGACCCCAGCCATAAACTAACTATACAATAGAAGGAGGAAGCTACTAAATGATAGAGCAAAATCCCAAAAAGGGAAGGCATCTCTGATCAGTATTAGCAAAAAATACGGGCACTCATAAAATCGTCTAAGGCCAGCTTCGAGAGAAAAATTGCACAGGACACTAAGGATAATCACAAGGCTTTCTTTAGTTATGTTAGGAACCTGGGTGGGAATTCCCAGATATGCTCAGAATTAGTCCAAAATGACAAAAAATACACCGAGCCCACAGACATTGCCAACATCCTAGCTGACAGGTTCAGTGCAAACTCCCCCCCCTCCCCACCAAAAGGGCAAATATCCATCCCAACAGAGTGCTGCCCCTGACATCTCAGATGCTCAGGTAAGAGCCGCCTCTCCAAAGCAAAAACACAGCATCAATGGGACCAGATGGTGTCCCGGCTGCGCCCTACATGAACTCCAAGAAGAGCTAAACCCAAACATAAAACTACTGTTCAATCTTAGCCTTACTACAGGATATGTACCCAAAGAGTGGCGACAGCAACAGTGGTCCCTCTCCACAAAGGTGGTGCCTCAATGGATCCTGGAAACTATCGCCCCATAAGCCTGACTAGCTTGGTCTGCAAAGCTATGGAAAGGATCATCATGGACCTCATAAATAAAGATATTGAGGACCTACAGACACTGGATCCTACCCAGTTTGGCTTTGTTAAGGGCAGATCCTGCCTCTTAAACCTGGTCGATTTCTTTGAAACAGTCACCAAGGCCATTGACGAGGGGAAGGTGGTCCACACAGCCTACCTGGACCTCGCAAAAGCCTTCAATACAATACCCCACTTGGGCATTATAGATAAGCTCACCAGCTTAAATATAACCCCTATGTCACTAGATGGGTTGCAAACTGGCTCAAGGACAGAACCCACATGGTTAAAATTGCTGGAGCCATGTCAGACTCCAAACCAGTTTCAAGTGGCATCCCACAAGGCTCAGTCCTGGGACCTCTCTTGTTCGGTATATATTTCTCGGCGGTACAGGCCAACACGGAAGGACTGTGGCTGACCAAGTTCACAGATGACTGCAAACTGGGCGCCATAATCAACTCTCCAGCCGACACAAGCATCCTCCAAAAGGGCCTCATAGAAACAGACAACTGGTGCCAGAGCCATGGCCTCAAGCTAAACGCCAAAAAGTGCATAGTCATCCCCTTTGGCAAAAACAAAGTGCCCACAAATTACCACATAGGTGGTAATCCATTAAGTACAGAAGAAGTCATTAGGGACCTGGGGACCCAAGTTGATAGCAATCTCTCATTTGACAACCACGTGGCCAAAGTGGTTAGAAAAACATTTTATATAGCCCACCTAATCATGAAGGGATTCACATCTAGATCAAGGAGGTCATCGTGCCTCTTTACTCATCCCTCATCAGGCCCATAATTGAGTACAATGCCCCTTTTGGGATGTACCTTACCAGACACCAGCAGCAACTGGAAAGACCCCAAAAGTACCTCACCAAGAGGATCAAAGGGCTCAAACAGATGCCATATGCTGCCCGGTTAAAGAAACTCCAGCTCTAATCAGTGGCATACCGCCTGCTCAGAGGCGATCTGTGCCTGACGTATAAAGCCATGTCCAACCCGGAATTAATGGACATGCTGCACCTCAGAAAATCCAAATCCCATCGAGCAACACGCTCGAGAGACTTGAACCTCAGCACTGAAATAAATAGGACATGCTGGAGGGACAGATTCATAACCCAGAGGCTCCCTTCACTCTGGAATAAAATCCCAGTCCAGGTTAGGCAGAGTCCCACATTGACTCTCTTCAAGAGGAATCTTGATGAGTGGATGGGAGATCATAGGTTTACCCCGGCTATCACTTCTGTGTCACTGTTAGACAGAGGCACAGTATACTAACCTCAAAAAAAGGCATAGCAAAATTAATTTAAAATGGGTGGCGAAAGCCAAACACACTCTGGCTAGGCT
The DNA here is from genome assembly GCF_019279795.1 of Protopterus annectens. Lineage (NCBI taxonomy): Eukaryota > Metazoa > Chordata > Ceratodontiformes > Protopteridae > Protopterus > Protopterus annectens. Next base: position 500,247,769 of record NC_056728.1, on the reverse strand, counting down.
TATAAATGCCCTAGGGCAGATAGCCTAGTATGAACCTATGAACCTATGAACCTATGAATCTCATATTCCAGAATATTTTTCTTCCAACTATATCATTTTTAGAGAAAATAGAAGTTCCTCCTGCCAATAGAGTGGTGTGGCATTATTTTGGAAAATAAGTAAATAAGTAAATAAATAAATAACACACTGGATTATTTGCAGAACCTCTCTTTCTCCCTCTTCCCATTCTTAACACTTGTTCTAACATATGCTATTTATCATTCCTTACAAGCCTCTAATCATCAGCCATGTATTATTCAATCTACATCCTCTCATTAAGGACCTTCGTACTTTCCCTACCAATTCTTGCACTGTTAACAGACTATAAATACCCTTACCCCACATAAACAAAGAAGCTGCACCAGTTCCTGTTAACAGACCCACAATGGCTTACACTGCTCCTCTGTCTGTAACTCACTGTATAATACAGCATATCTTCACTTCTACAAAACCAAATAAAGATGACCCCAGAACCCAAGCTTTATGGGGGTTATATTCACCAGGCCCAAGTTAACAAAACCAAAAGACTGATCTGAGGTTACTGGTCATAGTCTGAACTCCTGTTGTTGAACACCCATTGTTGGAAATGTGGTCCAAACCTGGAGCTCAGTTACAGCATGTCAAAAGTTGGTTTTAAAGTAACAAATCTAAGTAGCATATAACAAAAGTGAATAAATAATTCTAATTAATCCAAAAATAATTATACTTCTTAACAAAGGAGGTATGTCAACAGAATTAACAAACAATAAATCTATTGCTGTTCTATCACTCGTCTCTAAAATCCTTGAGAAATATATTTACATTCAGCTTATGAAATATAATCAAACAACACATCCTCCTCTTCGAACACCCAGCACGGTTTCAGGCCCATCCATAGTACTATTATTACTTCTTGCAACTTCATCAACATAGTAAACCAATAAGGAAATGAGGGAACCTTATTTCTTTACTTTTCCTTGACCTTTCCAAAGCATTTGACACAGTGCTTCACCAAAAGTTCAGCTCTGAACTTGCAACACTAGGTCTCACTTACCCCTCCCTCTCTTAGTTTCACAACTTTTTATGCAATCATCAGCAGGCAAATAAATGGCAACAAAACCTTTCAGCATTTCAACTAATCTCTGTTGGTGATCTGCGAGGGTCAGTACTTGGCCCCTTCTATTTAATATTTTCATAAATAAACTTTATACCACTATAACACTTGCTGCTCTCATACAGTACACAAGTGATTCAGCCCTAATCTGCACTACCCAATATATAACAAAATTACAGGAAATCACTCAAAAATCTTTCACTAACGTCGAATATGGCTAAAAAATACTAACTTGTTTCTTAATGACAAAAAAATAACTAACTAAATAATTAATTAAATAAATAAAACAAGCATATGTTATTTACTCCAAAACAACACCTTAACTCAAGAAATGTATAGTTATCCACTTTGTAAAAAAACATGTACCCATGAATTACCACATAGGTGGCAGTACAATAAACATCGAAAGTGTGATGGGAGACTTAGGGACACAGGTGGACAGTGGTCTCACTTTCGATAACCACATCACCACCACAGTCAGGAAATCCTTCTATGTGGCACACCTCTTCACTAATGGCTTTTCATCCAGAAAAAAGGAGGGCATTGTCCCACTGTACTCATCCCTCATTAGACCCATTATAGAGTATAATGCCCCATTTGGTATGTACCTCACAAGACATCTGCAACAGCTGGAAAGGCCACAGAAATACCTCACTAAAAGAATCACAGGCCTAAAGCAGATGCCATATGCTGACCGTCTAAAAAACTCCAGCTATACTCTGTGGCATATCGTCTACCCAGAGGCGATCTCTGCTTAACATACAGGCCATGCCAAACCCTGAGCTGTTGGACATGCTCCACTTAAAGAAATCCCAATCCCTCAGAGCCACACGCTCCAGGGATATAAACCTTGTCATCACAATGAACAAAACATGCTGGAGGGATAGGTTCCTGAACCAGAGACTCCCCATACTCTGGAATAGACTGCTCATACATGTCAAGCAGAGCTTGTTTAAAAGGAACCTTGATGATTGGATGGGAGATAGGAAATTCACCCCGGGGATCATGTCAGTCGCCCTGCTAGACAGGGGTCCAGAAAAGTAAATATTGTGGGAAGAAATATCCAGGGAATTGTTATGGCTAGGCATGCATAGCTAATGGGCTGATAGCCTAGTACCAACCTATGAACCTATGAACCTATGAACCAGAAACGCGCACTTCATATCACCTCAATTAATAACACAAAAATAGAAGCCATAACTAGCTAAACTGAACTACTCAGAGTTATAATAGATGACAACCTCAAATCTGATCACCACATACTTTACTCCATAAAGAAAATTCACTGAACATTCAGCCCCCTCTATAGGGCTAAACACTACTTGACAGATCAAGCAATGACTACCTTAGCAGCAACATGCTTCCTTCCTTCTTTATTATATGCTCCCCCTATTCTTGCAAATATCAAAACTATGCATAAAACTAAACCTCCTGCTACTACAAAACATTTAAATATGCAGCCAAACAGCCTTATAAAAAAAAAACACCACTGCTTTGCATTAAAACAATTATAGTGCTTGAACTCTCGAACCAGTTGACATACTCACAACTACTCATTGCCCATAATCTGTTCTACTCTCTAGGCAAATGCCCAGCTTTACAAAATGCTCTGCCATGCTACTCACCTATTAGAGACTGTGTATCACTAAGACATTCAACACTGCTGGAGGCTCTCTCTACTCCCATTATGTGTCAAAACTCTGGAACAAAATCCCCACATAGTTACAACTGATAGAAAACATACATAGTTTCAAAATTTGCTTAAACAGCATCTATGCCAAAGAAGGCTCTGCTCTTTTTGCTCACCTGGGTAGCTTTACTCAGAGTACTTTTCTCCAACTCTTATAGCCATTTTGCTTCCCAGTCTTTTGTGCCTTATCAGTCCTGCTCATAGCGCAATCATTTCCTAAAGTCTTACTCTTCCTCCTTCTCTCACACCCCACCAGTAACTATTATTTCTCCTCTGCCCGCTTATTTCCTTCTCATTTCCATAAATACTTCTTTCATATCTCTCCTATCATCAATTTTTAAGCTACATTACTACTTGTCTGTCTGTAATTTATTACTAACCTCAAAAACACCCCAGCTTGATCTTTTCCCTGCAGCTATTGTGCTATAAATGTATTAACTGCTTCTGTATTTTATATTTTTATCAGTAATTACCCAATTTATGTTAATTTCTCTTTTTTTGTGTTTAATTGATATATCCATGTAAGAAAAATTTAAATATCATCTAAATAAGCCTATGTATCAATATTTTTACCCTGCAATTATAAATGTACATCATATGTATAACTTAAATGTGGAGCTTTTCTCTTCAGGCCTCTGCTGAAAAGGGGTTTTACATACTGGGACTTTTTCCAGCCAAAAAAGACAAATAAATAAATAATAAATAATTTCTCAGGCTTTCCACATTTATTTTTCTCCTCAGTCTTCTATCATATTTCTCTGCATCCCCATCCAATATCACTTCTTTCTTAATCACATACTCTCTCTACTACTATTATGACTTAACATTACCCTCATTACATAGTTCCTATCTTTCTAGACATTTTTTCTTTGTTCACAATTTTAGAATCCACTGTATTTATTGATATGTGTATATCTTATTTGAATCTATCATGTGCTATGTTACTATATATATTATGAGTTGTCTGCTTCTACTCTAAAACCTAGTTTTAATGTAATTATGTTTCAAACTTTCTATTTTTTTAAATATGCATGTATAAACGTTTTATGGAGTGCTTCTCCCTGGTCCTCTGCTGAAAAGGGGCTATCTTCCCAGCTGGACTATTCCAGTAAGCAAATGTTAATAAATACATAATAAAAATAATATTTGACACCAGTGTCTCTCCCACCCTAACAACAAAACAAAACTCCACCTCTGACTACGATCCTAATTGGCTACTGGTACAAGTCCTTCATGGAAGGCATGACATACTGCCCATTGCTCTTGTTCATATCCCAGCCTCTCCTCAACTGCACTGTTTGAAACCATGTTATTGAATATCAAAAAAACTAAGAAGGCACCAAAGTGGTCTGCTGTACTAGAACAACTTCCACACCACAAATCTCCAAATCTCTCTCAAGAAAAAAAAATAACATTTAATGTCCTTTCTCTTGATGATACAGTCACTGAAGTCAACTCACATAGCAAATTATTAGGGGTGACAGTGGATTTTAATCTTAAATTTGACCTACACTTACAAAATTGCATAAGAAAAACTAAAAAAAAAAAACTAGGAGTATTTTACAGAGCCAAAAACTTTCGCACCAGTACAACTAAAACTACACTTGCTGTGCCTTATCTCCTTTCCACACTTCTTTGTGGTGCTTTTATCCTTACTAATCTCCAGGCATCATAAAAATAAAAACTTAACCAATGCTATAACAAAGTTGCTAAATTTGCAGCAAATACCCATTTCCGAACTCAACACTGTAAAAAAACTGGTTAGAACTACCCTATCAACGTGCATATATATAGATTCTTGCCACCTATAAAATTATCCACCATCCATCTGCTTGTCGGGTACTGAATAACATTCTACAAAGCTATGTTCCCAGTAGGTCATTATAATCCAATGACCAAAAACTCCTGTTTGTCCACAAAACTATTAAATCTCCTGGGTATTGTTTACATTCATACCATGTTGCTAAGGTTTGGAAATCCATCAGTTCAATACCCTCCCTCCCATCCTTCAAAACCATTCTGGAAGACTTTCTAGCTGACTGGGTTCTTGCTCAACACAAGGATAATTATATTCCTAAATGTGTACAAGCACTTCTTCAGACCTTATACATCCTTACTCTCCCTTCTTCACTCACTTCCTTACATCTATCACTTTCTCTCCCCTGGCTTTCTCTCTGAATATATCACAAGCCTGCTTTTCTCTCAATTCATATTGCAGTTACTGTTTGTATTTTACTAACTTACCTTTAATGTCTCTAAAAACTTTGTTAGATTTCTCTAAATATTAAATCATTGTCATATAACTTGTATTTATTTTTAGCCCAATGTTATCATAGTATGTCTAATTTGCCATAATTATTTAAACTGTAGATGCGTTTACATTATTTTTGAAGATTGTAAAAATTATTGTTCTTAAAGTGTTTTTTAATTAGATCTCTCAACTCTCCAGCTTTTCACACAGACTGCCCATATTTTTGCCACATATTTTCCAACTGTTCCTCATAAAATTTGTGGTTTTCTGGATTTTTGTGACAAATCAGTGAAGACTGCATTCACTAAATAATAACAGTCATTTGAGTTTCAGACTTCATATCCTTCATAAAATGTATGATAACACAATACTGTTTATTCTTTTCTTATTTCTTTCTAAGTTTATGAGAGAACTATTTAAAATTTGCTCCTATTTTGGGGCTTTGTCTCCTGATTACTTTTGGCTTAGTCCAGATTTTTTTGTAGTAAGAGGTTGATATCTATACTTCTAAAAGCTTTTCTCCCCATTTGGACTTTCCCGGTAATCAAATGTCAATAAATAAATAAATATATAAATACATACAAACATAAATAAATAAATGACAGTACTACAACTGCCATCTTGTCTTTTTTTCTGATCAGATTTACTTCAGTATGGAGAAGGGTAAAAATTACTGGAGCTATCATTCTCTATCTCATCAAAGCCTTTCAAACTTTCATCATTCCCTCATAGTTCATAATCTTACTGAAACAGGTTTCCGTAATGATGTCCTACAATCATTAAAAATTCTCTCTCCAATTGCACATTTGCTGTCATTACTTATGGTTCTTGTAAGAGGAGCAGACTAAAGTTATGAGACAAAAATCTGGACATTCTGAGAAAATAGCTACAACTGAGAGATATGCCCGATACCACAGTATATCACATCCACTGGGCTGTAATCTGTCTTACATCTGTGTTGCATATATACATGACTATAGTGCACCTGACATGTACTGATGTAAGGAATGCTTTTTCATGGGAGATACAACCTGTGTATTTTGATTTTGCCCATATTTGTGAGACTTCCCTTGGAATTTGTTTAATGTAGATGTCAAAACTTCATTGCAATACTTGTTGTGGTCATCTCTGATACATATATCAGAGATATGCATAGATATGGATACTGTAAAGATGGCATTATTTACACACACAGATGTACACACACACACACACACACACACACACACACACACACACACACACACACACACACATGCTCACAGACTTACCACATGTCTGTTTTCTTACTGGTTACAACAATTAGCCCTAGTAATATTCAAAAGCTAGCTAAACTGAAGCTATTGCAAACCCATAAAGGAAAGCTGAAACATGAGACCAAATGACATGAAGAGGAAATATGTGTCAGAGATCAGATTAAAATATTATTATTGGTAGTTAAGTGACAGCTTTGACAACAGAGTAAACGCATAATATTAAATTCGATTCCAGTTTACAGTAAAACTGAAAAAAAGAACTAGCTAGAGATACAGCAGTGAAGATCATTATTCAATATGTTTCAAAAGCTAGCAGTGGTCAGCCCAGGGGTTCATCTCATGAATTTTCTGGCCCTCTTACTGAACTAACTGTCTTGTGACTACTGTTAAAAAATCTGCAGAGAAGTTAGCATTCATTATACAAGAGGTTTTGATGTTCAGTTCTATGACAAAAGTATATCTATTACCTTTAAGCCAGAACAGTACTTCTGATCAGTGAATGAGTTTTAGAAAGTCTTGTATACGAGTCAGCAAACTGCATTTTCTGTGTTTTTTTGTCTGTTTAAAACAATTCACAAATATTTTATACTAAACCATCCAGATGTTTAAACTTTGCAATTCAACCAGTTACTTTTGTATGTGTGTGTGTCTGTGTGTGTGTGTGTGTGTGTGTGTGTGTGTGTGTGTGTGTGTGTGTGTGTGTGTGTGTGTAGGGGGTGATGTTTTAGAGACATTGCAATTCTGGTTTTCGTAAAACAAACTCCCAGCCCAAAAGAGTATCTTTTGACCGTAGGAAAAGTACTAAAAATATTAAATCTACATAAGAAAATCAGACTAGCAAACCTGCTAGTTAAGACTTAATTACTCCTTTTTGTGTGTAACTTGGCCTCTGAGACAAATTTTCCCTTTTGTTTCAAAACATCTATCCTTCTTTCACAAATTTACGACTCAAGCCATTTTTGCATGTGTAGCTAACTACATGTCCTGAATTGCTATACTATGTTGCATACTTCTTGTGAATTATCACAACTGACACCTCTTCTGAAAGATATGCCCCCATATTGTGGCTCTTTGATGGATTTTCCAGGAAAGAAATATTTTATTAAGCGTGACAGTGAGTGTCATGCATATCTTCAGCCTTTCTTGTTTCCTCAGTTTGTTTCTTCTGATTTTTTTCCATATTCAGGCTTGTGTTTGGGGCCTAGTTGTTTGTTGGTAGAGGCTGTGTGTCTGAGCATGTGTTCCAGGCCATCTTAGTTTAGCCAAAGCAAGTATATAATTTCAGCAAGAGTTAAGTGTTTATGGTCATTGGCTGATTGGGGTTACCTGGACTAAGGATTGGAGTAAGCACCTCATTGGTTTTTCAAGCTTTTTTTAAAGTTGTGTCAGGTTTCAACTTTGCTTCTTAAGAAGTTAACTTGTGAGTGTTTCTGCCATTTCACACTGAGCAAATAGGAGGAAGGGCACTGAGCAAACTAATCTATGATATATAGCATTAAGTATCCTGTTTTTTTGCTTATTTTTATGAGTTATTTACAGCACTTTTATTGTCTGCAAATACTTTTCTAGCTAGTTTGTCTGTGTGTGGGGTATTAACTAGAAATTTTCTACAATTGTTAAGCATCAGGTTGGGTGTGTTTGTTCTGATTTTTTTCCATGTTCACCCTTGTGTTTTGGACCTAGTTGTTTGTTGGTAGAGGCTGTGTGTCTGAGCACCTGTTCCAGGCCATCTTAATTTAGCCAAAGCAATTACAGCATATCAGTAAGAGTGAAGTGTTTATGGTCATTCGCTGATTGGGGTTAGCTAGACTACGGCTTGGAGTAAGCACCTCATTTGTTCTTCGAGCTTTTTTAAAAGTTGTTTCAGGTTTCAACTTTGTTACTTAAGAAGTTAGCTTGTGAGTGTTTCTGCCATTTCACACTGAGCTAATCAGAGGAAAGGCACTGAGCAAACTAATCTGTGATATATAACATTAAGTATCCTGTTTTTTTGCTTATTTTTATGAGTTACTTATAGTACTTTTATTATCTGCAAATACATTTCTAGCTAGTTTCACTGAGGTTGAGGTATTAACTAAAAATTTTCTACAATTCATAAGCATCTGGTTGGGTTTGTTTGTTCTGATTTTTTTCATATTCAGGCTTGTGTTTTGGGCCTAGCTGTTTGTTGGTAAAGGCTGTGTGTCTGAGCACATGTTCCAGGCCATCTTAGTTTAGCCAAATCAAGTATAGCATTTCAGTAAGAGTGAAGTGCTTATGGTCATTGGCTGATTGGGGTTACCTGGACTATGGCTCGGAATAAGCACCTCACTGGTTCTTCGAGCTTTTTTTTAAAGTTGTTTCAGTTTTCAACTTTGTTACTTAAGAAGTTAACTTGTGACTGTTTCTGCCATTTCACATTGAGCTAATCGGAAAAAGGGCACTGAGCAAACTAATCTGTAATATATAACATTAAGTATCCTATTTTTTTGCTTATTTTTACGAGTTATTTATAGCACTTTGTTGTCTGCAAATACTTTTCTAGCTAGTTTCACTGTGTGTGAGGTATTAACTAGAAATTTTCTACACTTGTTAAGCATCTGGTTGGGTTTGTTTATTCTGATTTTTTCCATATTCAGGCTTGTGTTTTAGGCCTCGTTGTTTGTTGGTTCATGCTGTGTGTCTGAGCACATGTTTCAGGCCATCTTAGTTTAGCCAAAGCAAGTATAGCATTTCAGTTAGAGTGAAGTTTTTATGGTCATTGGCTGATTGGGGTTATCTGGACTATTCCTTGGAGTAAGCACCTCATTAGTTCTTCAAGCTTTTTTTAAAGTTGTTTCAGGTTTCAACTTTGTTACGTAAGAAGTTAACTTATGAGTGCTTCTGCCATTTCACACTGAGCTAATCTGAGTAAGGACACTGGGGAAATTAATCTGTGATATATAATATTAAGTATCCTGTTTCTTTGCTTATTTTTACAAGTTATTTATAGCACTTTTATTGTCTGCAAATACTTTTCTAGCTAGATTCACTGTGTGTGAGGTATTAACTAGAAATTTTCTACAATTGTTAACCATCTGTTTGGGTTTGTTTGTTCTCATTTTTTACATATTCAGGCTTGTGTTTTGGACCTAGTTGCTTGTTGGTAGAGGCTTTGTGTCTGAGCACATGTTCCAGGCCATCTTAGTTTAGTCAAGGCAAGTACAGCATTTCAGTAAGAGTGAAATGTTTATGGTCAATGGCTGATTGGGGTTACCTGGACTATGGCTTGGAGTAAGCACCTCATTGGTTCTTAGAGCTTTTTTTTAAGTTGTTTCAGGTTTCAACTTTGTTACTTAAGAAGTTAACTTATGAGTGTTTCTGCCAATTCATACTGAGCTAATCAAAGAAGGGCACTGAGAAAACTAATCTGTGATATATAACATTAAGTATTGTGTTTTGTTGCTTATTTTTATGAGTTATTTAAAGCACTTTATTGTCTGCAAATGCTTTTCTAGCTAGTTTCACTGTGATTGAGGTATTACCTAGAAATTTTCCACAATTGTTAAGCATCTGGTTTGGTTTTGTTTGTTCTAATTTTTTCCATATTTAGGCTCGTGTTTTGGGCCTAGTTGTTTGTTGGTAAAGGCTGGGTATCTGAACACATGTTACAGGCTATCTTAGTTTAGCCAAAGCAAGTATAGCATTTCAGTAAGAGTGATGTGTTTATGGTCATTGGCTCATTGGGGTTACCTGGACAACGGCTTGGAGTAAGCACCTCATTAGTTATTTGAGCTTTTTTTTAAAGTTTTTCAGGTTTCAACTTTGTTACTTAAGAAGTTACCTTATGAGTGTTTCTGCCATTTCACACCAAGCTAATTGGAGTAAGGACACAGAGCAAACTAATCTGTGATATATAACATTAAGTATCCTGTTTTTTTGTTTATTTTTACAAGTTATTTATAGCACTTTTATTGTCTGCAAATACTTTTCTAGCTAGTTTCACTGTGTGTGAGGTGTTAACTAGAATTTTTCTACAATTGTTAAGCATCTGGTTGGGTTTGTTTGTTCTGATTTTTTCCATATTCAGTCTTGTGTTTTGAGCCTAGTTGTTTGTTGATAGAGGCTGTGTGTCTGATCCCATGTTCGGGGCCACCTTAGTTTAACCAAGGCAAATATAACATTTCAGTAAGAGTGAAGTGTTTATGGTCATTGGCTGATTGGGGTTACCTAGACTACGGCTTAGAGTAAGCACCTCATTGGTTCTTCAAGCTTTTTTCTAAAGTTGTTTCAGATTTCAACTTTTTTACTTAAGAAGTTAACTTGTGAGTGTTTCTGCCATTTCACACTGAGCTTATTGGAAGAAGGGCACTGAGCAAACTAATCTGTGATATATAACATTAAGTATCCTCTTTTTTTTTTCTTATTTTTACAAGTTATTTATAACACTTTTATTGTCTCCAAATACCTTTCTAGCTAGTTTCACTGTGTGTGAGGAATTACCTAGATATTTTCTACAATTGTTAAGCATCTGGTTGGTTTGTTCTGATTTTTTCCTTATTCAGGCTTGTGTTTTGGGCCTAGTGATTTGATGTGTGTCTGAGCACATTTTCCAGGCCATCTTAGTTTAGCCAAGGCAAATATAACATTTCAGTAAGAGTGAAGTGTTTATGGTCTTTGTCTGATTGGAGTTACCTGGACTATGGCTTGGAGTAATCACTTCATTGGTTCTTCAATATTTTTTAAAGTTGTTTAAGGTTTCAATTTTGCTTCTTAAGAAGGCAACTTGTGAGTTTTTCTGCCATTTCACACTGAGCTAATTGGAGAAAGGGCAATGGGCAAACAATTCTGTGATATATAGCATTAAGTATCCTGTTATTTTTTGCTTATTTTTATGAGTTATTTGTAGCACTTTTAATGTCTGCAAATACTTTTCTAGCTAGTTTCACTGTGTGTGAGGTATTAACTATAATTTTTCTACAGTTGTTAAGCATCTGGCTGGGTTTGCTTGTTCTAATTTTTTCCATATTTAGGCTTGTTCCATGAAGGGGGTGGGGTAGCTGTACTCTATAAATCTGAGTTGAATGTCACCATAGATGTAATACAACCACTTCAGATTAATAACTCAGAGATTTTTGCCACCAAATTGCAACTTAATAAGAATAAATGCATTAATATCATCTGTATGTACATTCCCCCAGGTAAAAATATATCTACACTTGAAGATATCCTGCACTGGCTATCATATCCCTACCCTCAAGAATCCCTACTACTTGGAGACTTTATCATAGACTGGGGCACCTGTTCTTCAGAATCCCCAACCACTCATATTAACCTGCATGCATTTACAGAAATCATATCCACCCCTACCAGGATAGGTAAACTCAGCCAAAAAGAAAGCATACTTGACTGGGTACTCATAAATAGTCACCCCCAACTGTACACCTCTGGTACCCTCCCTGATGGCCTAAACGATCATCTTCTCACATATGTAATTAAGCACAAAGCCATTAATTCCCAACAACCCTTACTCAGAAAGCTTAAAAACAATAACTGTGACCCTGCCAAATTCCAACAAGAACAAAACTCATGCAATTGGTCTATTCTAAAACACCTCCCCTTAGAGGAAGCAGCAGCATACTTTAACAACAAATTCCTTGAGATCCTTGATTTGCATGCACCTGTTCATTCAAAAAGAAAAAAGGCAAAATCTGTGCCATGGCTTTCTAAAGAGTCTAAACTCAAAATATAGCATTTCAGTAAGAGTGAAGTGTTTATGGTCATTGGCTGATTGGGGTTACCTGGATTACAGCTTGGAGTAAGCACTTCATTGGTTCTTCAAGCTTTTTTTAAAGTTGTTTCAGGTTTCAACTTTGCTTTTTAAGAAGGTAACTTATGAGTGTTTCTGGCATTTCACACTGAGCTAATTGGAGGAATGGCACTCAGCAAATTAATCTGTGATATATAATATTAAGTATGTTTTTTTTGCTTATTTTTATGAGTTATTTATAGCACTTTTTGTCTGCAAATCCTTTTCTTGCTAGTTTCACTGTGTATGTGGTATTAACTAGAAATGAACTACAATTGTTATGCATCTGGTTGGGTTTTGCTTGCTCTGATTTATTTCCATATTCAGGCTTGTGTTTTAGACCTAGCTGTTTGATGGTAGAGGCTGTGTGTCTGAGCACCTGTTCCAAGCCATCTTAGTTTAGCCAAAGCAGGTATAGCATTTCAATAAGAGTGGAGTGTTTATGGTCATTGGCTGATTGGGGTTACCTGGACTACAGCTTGGAGTAAGAACCTCATTGGTTCTTCGAGCTTTTTTTAAAAGTTCTTTCAGGTTTCAACTTTGTTACTTAAGAAGTTAACTTGTGACTGTTTCTCCCATTTCACACCGAGTTAATTGGAGGAAGGGCACTGAGCAACCCAATCTGTAATATATAACATTATATATCCTGTTTTTTTTTTTTTTTGCTTATTTTTACGAGTTATGTATAGCACCTTTGTTATTTGCATATACTTTTCTAGCTAATTTGACTGTGCTTGAAGTATTAACTAGAAATTTTCTACAATTTTTTAGCATCTGGTTGAGTTTGTTTGTTTGTTCTGATTTTTTCCATATTCAGGCTTGTGGTTTGGGCCTAGCTGTTAGTTGGTAGAGGCTGTGTGTCTAAGCACATGTTCCAGGCCATCTTAGTTCAGCCAAAGCAAGTATAGCATTTCAGTAAGAGTAAAGTGTTTATGGTCATTGGCTGATTGGGGTTACCTGGAACATGGGAACATGGCTTAGAGTAAGTACCTCATTGGTTCTTCAAGCTTTTTTTGAAGTTGTGTCAGGTTTCAACGTTGCTTCTTAAGAAGTTAACTTGTGAGTGTTTCTGCCATTTCACACTAAGCAAATCAGAGGAAGGGTTCTGAGAAAATTAATCAATGATCTATAGTATTAAGTATCCTGTTATTTTGTTTATTTTATGAGTTTTTTATAGCATTTTATTGTCTGCAAATACTTTTCTAGCTAGTTTCACTGTGTGTGAGGTATTAAATATACATTTTCTGCAATTGTTAAGCATCTGGTTGGGTTTGTTTGTTTGTACTGATTTTTTCCATATTCAGGCTTGTATTTCAGCCTAGTTGTGTGTTGGAAGAGTCTGTGTATCTGAGTACATGTTCCAGGCCATCTTAGTTTAGCCAATGTAAGTATAGTATTTCAGTAAGAGTGAAGTGTTATGGTAATTGGCTGATTGGGGATAACTGGACTATGGCTTGGAGTAAGCACCTCATTGGTTCCTAAGTTTTTTTATTAAAGTTGTTTCAGGTTTCAACTTTGCTTCTTAAGAAGTTAACTTGTAAGTGTTTCTGCCATTTCACACTGAGCTAATCAGAAGAAGGGCACTGAACAAACTAATCTGTGATATATAACATTAAGTATCCTGCTTTTTGCTTATTTTTATGAGTTATTTACAGCATTTTTATTGTCTGCAAATACTTTTATAGCTAGTTTCCCTGTGTGTGTGGTATTAACTAGAATTTTTCTACAATTGGTAAGCATCTGGTTGGGTTCGTTTTTTCTGATTTTTTTCCATATTCAGGCTTGTGTTTTGGGCCTAGTTGTTTGTTGATAGAGGCTGTGTGCCTGAGCACCTGTTCCTGGCCAACTTAGTTTAGCCAAAGTAAATATAGCATTTCAGTAAGAGTGAAGGGTTTATGGTCATTGGCTAATTGGGTTTACCTGTACTATGGCTTGGAGTAAGCACCTCCTTGGTTCTTCAAGATTTTTTTTAAAGTTGTTTCTTGTTTCAACTTTGTTACTTAAGAAGTTAATTTGTGAGTGTTTCTGTCATTTCACATTGAGCTAATCGGAAGAAGGGCACTGAGCAAACTCATCTGTGACATATAACATTAAGTATTGTGTTTTTTTTTGCTTATTTTTTACGAGTTATTTAAAGCACTTTTATTGTCTGCAAATACTTTCCTAGCTATTTTCACTTTGTATGAAGTATTAACTAGAACTTTTCTACACTTGTTAAGCATCGGGTTGGGTTTGTTTGTTCTGATTTTTTCCATATTCAGGCTTGTGTTTTGGGCCAAGTTGTTTGTTGGTAGAGGCTGTGTGTCTGAGCACATGTTCCGGGCCATCTTTGTTTAGCCAAAGCAAGTATGGCATTTCAGTTAGAGTGAAGTTTTATGGTCATTGGCTGATTGGGGTTACCTGGACTATTGCTTGGAGTAAGCACCTCATTGGTTCTTCAAGCTTTTTTTTAAAGTTCTTTCAGGTTTCAACTTTGTTACTTAAGAAGTTAACTTTTGACTGTTTCTCCCATTTCACACCGAGTTAATTGGAGGAAGGGCACTGAGCAACCCAATCTGTAATATATAACATTATATATCCTGTTTTTTTTTTGCTTATTTTTACGAGTTATGTATAGCACCTTTGTTATTTGCATATACTTTTCTAGCTAATTTGACTGTGCTTGAAGTATTAACTAGAAATTTTCTACAATTTTTTAGCATCTGGTTGAGTTTGTTTGTTTGTTCTGATTTTTTCCATATTCAGGCTTGTGGTTTGGGCCTAGCTGTTAGTTGGTAGAGGCTGTGTGTCTGAGCACATGTTCCAGGCCATCTTAGTTCAGCCAAAGCAAGTATAGCATTTCAGTAAGAGTAAAGTGTTTATGGTCATTGGCTGATTGGGGTTACCTGGAACATGGGAACATGGCTTGGAGTAAGTACCTCATTGGTTCTTCAAGCTTTTTTTGAAGTTGTGTCAGGTTTCAACGTTGCTTCTTAAGAAGTTAAATTGTGAGTGTTTCTGCCATTTCACACTAAGCAAATCAGAGGAAGGGTGCTGAGAAAATTAATCTATGATCTATAGTATTAAGTATCCTGTTATTTTGTTTATTTTGTGAGTTATTTATAGCATTTTATTGTCTGCAAATACTTTTCTAGCTAGTTTCACTGTGTGTGAGGTATTAACTATACACTTTCTGCAATTGTTAAGCATCTGGTTGGGTTTGTTTGTTTGTACTGATTTTTTCCATATTCAGGCTTGTGTTTCAGCCTAGTTGTGTGTTGGAAGAGTCTGTGTATCTGAGTACATGTTCCAGGCCATCTTAGTTTAGCCAATGTAAGTATAGTATTTCAGTAAGAGTGAAGTGTTATGGTAATTGGTTGATTGGGGATAACTGGACTATGGCTTGGAGTAAGCACCTCATTGGTTCCTAAGTTTTTTTATTAAAGTTGTTTCAGGTTTCAACTTTGCTTCTTAAGAAGTTAACTTGTAAGTGTTTCTGCCATTTCACACTGAGCTAATCAGAAGAAGGGCACTGAACAAACTAATCTGTGATATATAACATTAAGTATCTTGCTTTTTGCTTATTTTTATGAGTTATTTACAGCATTTTTATTGTCTGCAAATACTTTTATAGCTAGTTTCCCTGTGTGTGTGGTATTAACTAGAATTTTTCTACAATTGGTAAGCATCTGGTTGGGTTCGTTTTTTCTGATTTTTTTCCATATTCAGGCTTGTGTTTTGGGCCTAGTTGTTTGTTGATAGAGGCTGTGTGCCTGAGCACCTGTTCCTGGCCAACTTAGTTTAGCCAAAGTAAATATAGCATTTCAGTAAGAGTGAAGGGTTTATGGTCATTGGCTAATTGGGTTTACCTGTACTATGGCTTGGAGTAAGCACCTCCTTGGTTCTTCAAGATTTTTTTTAAAGTTGTTTCTTGTTTCAACTTTGTTACTTAAGAAGTTAATTTGTGAGTGTTTCTGTCATTTCACATTGAGCTAATCGGAAGAAGGGCACTGAGCAAACTCATCTGTGACATATAACATTAAGTATTGTGTTTTTTTTGCTTATTTTTTACGAGTTATTTAAAGCACTTTTATTGTCTGCAAATACTTTCCTAGCTATTTTCACTTTGTATGAAGTATTAACTAGAACTTTTCTACACTTGTTAAGCATCGGGTTGGGTTTGTTTGTTCTGATTTTTTCCATATTCAGGCTTGTGTTTTGGGCCAAGTTGTTTGTTGGTAGAGGCTGTGTGTCTGAGCACATGTTCCAGGCCATCTTTGTTTAGCCAAAGCAAGTATGGCATTTCAGTTAGAGTGAAGTTTTATGGTCATTGGCTGATTGGGGTTACCTGGACTATTGCTTGGAGTAAGCACCTCATTGGTTCTTCAAGCTTTTTTTTAAAGTTCTTTCAGGTTTCAACTTTGTTACTTAAGAAGTTAACTTTTGACTGTTTCTCCCATTTCACACCGAGTTAATTGGAGGAAGGGCACTGAGCAACCCAATCTGTAATATATAACATTATATATCCTGTTTTTTTTTTGCTTATTTTTACGAGTTATGTATAGCACCTTTGTTATTTGCATATACTTTTCTAGCTAATTTGACTGTGCTTGAAGTATTAACTAGAAATTTTCTACAATTTTTTAGCATCTGGTTGAGTTTGTTTGTTTGTTCTGATTTTTTCCATATTCAGGCTTGTGGTTTGGGCCTAGCTGTTAGTTGGTAGAGGCTGTGTGTCTGAGCACATGTTCCAGGCCATCTTAGTTCAGCCAAAGCAAGTATAGCATTTCAGTAAGAGTAAAGTGTTTATGGTCATTGGCTGATTGGGGTTACCTGGAACATGGGAACATGGCTTGGAGTAAGTACCTCATTGGTTCTTCAAGCTTTTTTTGAAGTTGTGTCAGGTTTCAACGTTGCTTCTTAAGAAGTTAAATTGTGAGTGTTTCTGCCATTTCACACTAAGCAAATCAGAGGAAGGGTGCTGAGAAAATTAATCTATGATCTATAGTATTAAGTATCCTGTTATTTTGTTTATTTTGTGAGTTATTTATAGCATTTTATTGTCTGCAAATACTTTTCTAGCTAGTTTCACTGTGTGTGAGGTATTAACTATACATTTTCTGCAATTGTTAAGCATCTGGTTGGGTTTGTTTGTTTGTACTGATTTTTTCCATATTCAGGCTTGTGTTTCAGCCTAGTTGTGTGTTGGAAGAGTCTGTGTATCTGAGTACATGTTCCAGGCCATCTTAGTTTAGCCAATGTAAGTATAGTATTTCAGTAAGAGTGAAGTGTTATGGTAATTGGTTGATTGGGGATAACTGGACTATGGCTTGGAGTAAGCACCTCATTGGTTCCTAAGTTTTTTTATTAAAGTTGTTTCAGGTCTCAACTTTGCTTCTTAAGAAGTTAACTTGTAAGTGTTTCTGCCATTTCACACTGAGCTAATCGGAAGAAGGGCACTGAGCAAACTAATCTGTGATATATAACATTAAGTATCCTGCTTTTTGCTTATTTTTACGAGTTATTTACAGCACTTTTATTGTCTGCAAATACTTTTATAGCTAGTTTCCCTGTGTGTGTGGTATTAACTAGGATTTTTCTACAATTGGTAAGCATCTGGTTGGGTTTGTTTTTTCTGATTTTTTTCCATATTCAGGCTTGTGTTTTGGGCCTAGTTGTTTGTTGATAGAGGCTGTGTGCCTGAGCACCTGTTCCAGGCCAACTTAGTTTAGCCAAAGTAAATATAGCATTTCAGTAAGAGTGAAGGGTTTATGGTCATTGGCTAATTGAGTTTACCTGTACTATGGCTTGGAGTAAGCACCTCCTTGGTTCTTCAAGATTTTTTTTAAAGTTGTTTCTTGTTTCAACTTTGTTACTTAATAAGTTAATTTGTGAGTGTTTCTGTCATTTCACATTGAGCTAATCGGAAGAAGGGCACTGAGCAAACTAATCTGTGACATATAACATTAAGTATTGTGTATTTTTGCTTATTTTTTACGAGTTATTTAAAGCACTTTTATTGTCTGCAAATACTTTCCTAGCTATTTTCACTTTGTGTGAAGTATTAACTAGAACTTTTCTACACTTGTTAAGCATCGGGTTGGGTTTGTTTGTTCTGATTTTTTCCATATTCAGGCTTGTGTTTTGGGCCAAGTTGTTTGTTGGTAGAGGCTGTGTGTCTGAGCACATGTTCCAGGCCATCTTTGTTTAGCCAAAGCAAGTATGGCATTTCAGTAAATGTGAAGTGTTTATGGTCATTGGCTGATTGGGGTTACCTGGACTATTGCTTGGAGTAAGCACCTCATTGGTTCTTTGAGCTTTTTGTTAAGTTGTTTCAGGTTTCAACTTTGTTAATTAAGAAGTTAACTGAGTGTATCTACCATGTCACACTGAGCTAATCAGAGTAAGGGCACTGAGCAAACTAATCTGTGATATGTAACATTAAGTATCCATTTTTTGTTTATTTTTACAAGTTATTTATAGCACTTTTATTATGTGTCAATACTTTTCTATCTAGTTTCACTGTGTGTAAGGTATTAACTAGAAATGTTCTACAATTGTTAAGCATCTGGTTGGGTTTGTTTTTTCTGATTTTTTCCATATTCAGGCTTGTGTTTTGGGCCTAGTTGTTTGTTGATAGAGGCTGTGTGTCTGAGCACCTGTTCCAGGCCATCTTAGTTTAGCCAAAGTAAGTATAGCATTTCAGTAAGAGTGAAGGGTTTATGGTCATTGGCTAATTGGGTTTACCTGTACTACGGCTTGGAGTAAGCACACCTTGGTTCTTCAAGCTTTATTTTAAAGTTGTTTCTGGTTTCAACTTTGTTACTTAAGAAGTTAACTTGTGAGTGTTTCTGTCTTTTCACACTGAGCTAATCAGATGAAGGGCACTGAGCAAACTAATCTGTGATATATAACATTAAGTATCCAGTTTTTTTTTTTTGCTTAGTTTTACAAGTTATTTATAGCACTTTTATTGTCTGTAAATACTTTTCTAGCTAGTTTCCCTGTGTGTGAGGTATTAACTAGAAATTGTCTACAATTGTTAAGCATCTGGTTGGGTTTGTGTATTCTGATTTTTCCCATATTCAGGCCTGTTTTTGTGCCTAGATGTTTTTTTGGTAGATGCTGTGTGTCTGAGCCCATGTTCCAGGCCATCTTAGCTTAGCCACAGCAAGTATAGCATTTCAGTAAAAGTGAAGTGTTTATGGTCATTGGCTGATTGGGGATAGCTGGACTATGGCTTGGAGTAAGAACTTCATTGGTTCTTCAAGCTTTTTTTAAAGTTGTTTCAGGTTTCAACTTTGCTTCTTAAGAAGGTAACTTGTGAGTGTGTCTGCCATTTCACACTGAGCTAATTGGAGGAAGGACACTGAGCAAACAAATCTGTGATATATAACATTAAGTATCCTGTTTTTTTGCTTATTTTTATGAGTTATTTATAGCACTTTTTTGTCTGCAAATATTTTTCTTGCTAGTTTCACTGTGGTTGAGGTATTAACTAGAAATTATCTGGAATTGTTTAACATCTGGTTGGAATTATTTGTTCTGATTTTTTCCATATTCAGGCTTGAGTTTTGGGCCTAAGTGTTTGTTGGTAAAGGTTGTGTGTCTGAGCACATGTTTCAGGCCATTTTAGTTTAACCAAAGCAAGTACAGCATTTTAGTAAGAGTGAAATGCTTATGGTCATTGGCTGCTTGGGGTTACCTGGACTATGGCTTGGAGTAAGCACCTCCCTGGTTTTTCAAGCTTTTTTTAAAGTTGTTTCAGGTTTCAACTTTGTTACTTAAGAAGTTAACTTGTCAGTGTGTCTGCCATTTCACACTGAGCTGATCGGAGGAAGGGCACTGAGCAAAGTATTCTGTGTTATACAACATTAAGTATCCTTTTTTTGTTTATTTTTACGAGTTATTTATTGCACTTTTTTTGTCTGCAAATACTTTTCTAGCTAGTTTCACTGTGTGTGGGGTATTAACTAGAAAATTTCTACAATAGTTAAGCATCTGGTTGGGTGTGTTTGTTCTGATTTTTTCCATGTTCAAGTTTGTGTTTTGGACCTAGTTGTTTGTTGGTAGAGGCTATGTGTCTAAGCACCTGTTCCAGGACATCTCAGTTTAGCCAAAGCTAGTATAGCATTTCAATAAGAGTGATTTGTTTATGGTCATTGGCTCATTGGGGTTACCTGGACTACGGCTTGGAGTAAGCACCTCCTTGGTTCTTCAAGCTTTTTTTTAAAGTTGTTTCAGATTTCTACTTTGTTACATAAGAAGTTAACTTGTGAGTCTTTCTGCCATTTCACACTGAATTAATTGGAAGAAGAGCACTGAGTAAACTAATCTGTGATATATAACATTAAGTATCCTGTTTTTTTTTTTTGCTTATTTTTACGAGTTATATATAGCACTTTTATTGTCTGCAAATACTTTTCTAGCTAGTTTCACTGTGTATGAGGTATTAACTAGAACTGTTATACAACTGTTAAGCATCAGGTTGGGTTTGTTTGTTCTGACTTTTTCCACATTCAGGCTTGTGTTTTGGGCCGAGTTGTTTGTTGGTAGAGACTGTGTATCTGAGTACATGTTCTAGGCTTCTTAGTTTAGCCAAAGCAAGTATAGCATTTCAGTAAGATTGAAGTGTTTAAAGTCATTGGCTGATTGGGGTTACCTGGTCTATGGCTTGGAGAAAACAGCTAATTGGCTCTTAGAGATTTTTTTTAAGTTGTTTCAGTTTTCTACTTTATTAATTAAGAAGTTAACTTGTGAATGTTTCTGCCATTTCACACTGAGCTAATCGGAGGAAGGGCACAGAGCAAACTAATCTGAGATATATAACATTACATATCCTGTTTTTTGCTTATTTTTACAAGTAATTTATAGCACTTTTATTGTCTGCAAATACTTTTTTAGCTAGTTTCCTTTTGTGTGAAGTATTTACTAGAACTTTTCTACAATTATTAAGCATCTGGTTGTGTTTGTTTGTTCTGATTTTTCCATATTCGGTGTTGTGTTTTGGGCCTAGCTGTTTGTTGGTAGAGGCTGTGTGTCTGAGCACATGTTCCAGGCCATCTTAATTTAGACAAAGTAAGTATAACATTTCAGGAAGAGTGAAGTGTTTATGGTCGTTTGCTGATTGGGGTTACCTGGACTACGGCTTGGACTAAGCACTACATTGGTTCTTCAATCTTTTTTCAAGTTGTTTCAGGTTTCAACTTTGCTACTTAAGAAGTTAATTTTTTGAGAGTGTTTCTGAAATTTCACACTGAGCTAATTGGAAGAAGGGCACTGAGAAAACTAATCTGTGATATATAACATTAAGTATTGTGTTTTTTTTTTTGCTTATTTTTACGAGTTATTTAAAGCACTTTTATTGTCTGAAAATACTTTTCTAGCTAGTTTCACTGTGTGTGAGGTATTAACTAAAGTTTTTCTACAATTGTTAAGCATCTGGTTGGGTTTGTTTGTTTCTTCTGATTTTTTCCATATTTAGGTTTGTGTTTTGGGCCTAGTTGTGTGTTGGTAGAGACTGTGTGTCTGAGCACATGTTCCAGGCCATCTTAGTTTAGCCAAAGCAAGTATAGCATTTCAGTAAGAGTGAAGTGTTTATGGTCATTAGCTGATTGGGGTTACCTGGACTATGGCTTGGAGGTAGCAATTCATTGGTTCTTCACACTTTTTTTAAAGTTGTTTCTGGTTTTAACTTTGCTTCTTAAGAAGGTAAATTGTGAGTGTTTCTGCTATTTCACACTGAGCTAATTGGGGGAAGGGCACTGAGCAAACAAAAATATGATACATTGCAGTAAGTATCCTATTTTTTTGCTTATTTGTATGAGTTATTTATAGGACTTTTATTGTCTGCAAATACTTTTCTAGCTAGTTTCACTGTCTGGGGGGTATTAACTAGAAATTTTCTACAATTGTTAAGCATCTGTTTGGGTGTGCTTGTTCTGATTTTTTTCCATGTGCAAGCTTGTGTTTTGGACCTAGTTGTTTATTGGTAGAGGCTATGTGTCTAAGCACCTGTTCCAGGCCATCTTAGTTTAGCCAAAGCAAGTATAGCATTTCAGTAAGAGTGATTTGTTTATGGTCATTGGCTCATTGGGGTTACCTGGACAACGACTTGGAGTAAGCACCTCCTTGGTTCTTCGCGCTTTTTTTTAAGTTGTTTCAGGTTTCTACTTTGTTACATGTAAAGTTAACTTTTGAGTGTTTCTGCTATTTCAGACTGAGTTAATCGACAGAAGGGCACTGAGCAAACTAATCTGTGATATATAACATTAAGTATCCTGTTTTTTTGTTTATTTTTACAAGTTATTTATAGCATTTTTATTGTCTGCAAATACTTTTCTAGCTAGTTTCACTGTGTATGAGGTATTAACTAGAACTGTTATACAATTGTTAAGCATCAGGTTGGGTTTCTTTGTTCTGACTTTTTCCACATTCAGGCATGTGTTTTGGGCCGAGTTGTTTGTTGGTAGAGACTGTGTGTCTGAGCACATGTTCCAGGCCTCTTAGTTTAGCCAAAGCAATTGCAGCATTTCAGTAAGATTGAAGTGTTTAATGTCATTGGCTGATTGGGGTTACCTGGTCTATGGCTTGGAGTAAGCAGCTCATTGGCTGTTAGAGATTTTTTTAAGTTGTTTCAGTTTTCAACTTTGTTACTTAAGAAGTTAACTTGTGAATGTTTCTGCCATTTCACACTGAGCTAATCGGAGGAAGGGCACTGAGCAAACTTATCTGAAATATATAACATTACATATCCTGTTTTTTTGCTTATTTTTACGTGTAATTTATAGCACTTTTATTGTCTGCAAATACTTTTCTAGCTAGTTTCCTTTTTTGTGAGGTATTTACTAGAACTTTTCTACAATTGTTAAGCATCTGGTTGGGTTTGTTTGTTCTGATTCTTTCCATATTCAGTCTTGTGTTTTGGGCCTAGTTGTTTGTTGGTAGAAGCTGTGTGTCTGAGCACATGTTCCAGGCCATCTTAGTTTAGATAAATCAAGTATAGCATATCAGGAAAAGTGAAGTGTTTATGGTCCTTTGCTGATTGGGGTTACCTGGGCTATGGCTTGGAGTAAGCACCACATTGGTTCTTCAAGCTTTTTTATTAAGTTGTTTCAGGTTTCAACTTTGCTACTTAAGAAGTTAATTTTTTGAGAGTGTTTCTGAAATTTCACACTGAGCTAATCGGAAGAAGGGCACTGAGCAAACTAATCTGAGATATATAACATTAAGTATTGTTTTTTTTTTTTGCTTATTTTTACAAGTTATTTAAAGCACCTTTATTGTCTGAAAATATTTTTCTATCTTGTTTCACTGTGTGTGAGGTATTAACTAAAGTTTTTCTACAATTGTTAAGCATCTGGTTGGGTTTGTTTGTTTCTTCTGATTTTTTCCATATTCAGGCTTGTGTTTTGGGCCTAGTTGTGTGTTGGTGGAGGCTCTGTGTCTGAGCACATGTTCCAGGCCATCTTAGTTTAGCCAAAGCAAGTATAACATTTCAGTAAGAGTGAAGTGTTTATGGTCATTGGCTGATTGGGGTTACCTGGGCTATGGCTTGGAGTTAGCACTTCATTGGTTCTTCAAACTTTTTTAAAAGTTATTTCAGGTTTTAACTTTGCTTCTTTAGAAGGTAACTTGTGAGTGTTTCTGCCATTTCACACTGAGCTAATTGGGGGAAGGGCACTGAGCAAACAAATCTATGATATATAGCAGTAAGTATTCTGTCTTTTTGCTTATTTGTATGAGTTATTTATAGCACTTTTATTGTCTGAAAATACTTTTCTAGCTAGTTTCACTGTGTGAGGGGTATTACTGGAAATTTTCTACAATTGTTAAGCATCTGTTTGGGTGTGTTTGTTCTGATTTTTTTCCATGTTTAAGCTTATGTTTTGGACCTAGTTATTTGTTGGTATGTTTAAACACCTGTTCCAGGCCATCTTAGTTTGGCCAAAGCAAGTATAGCATTTCGGTAAGAGTGATGTGTTTATGGTCATTGGCTCATTGGGGTTATCTAGACTACAGCTTGGAGTAAGCACCTCCTTGGTTCTTCATGCTATTTTAAATTTGTTTCAGGTTTCAACTTTGCTTCTTAAGAAAGTAACTTGTGAGTGTTTCTGCCATTTCACACTGAGCTAATTGGAGGAAGGGCACTGAGCAAACGAATATGTGATATATAACATTAAGTATCCCTTTTTTTGCATATTTTTATGAGTTATTCATTGCACTTTTTTCTGCAAATACTTTTCTTGCCAGTTTCACTATGTATGAGGTATTAACTAGAAATGTTCTACAATTGTTAAGCATCTGGTTGGGGGGTTTTTGTTCTGATTTTTTCCATATTCAGGCTTGTGTTTTGGGCCTAGTTGTTTGTTTTTAGAGGCTGTGTGTCTGAACACCTGTTCCAAGCCATCTTAGTTTAGCCAAAGCAAGTATAGCATTTCAGTAAGAGTGAAGTTCTGATGTTCATTATCTGATTAGGGTTACCTGGACTACGGCTTGCAGTAAGCACCTCATTGGTTCTTCAAGCTTTTTTTTTAAAGTTGTTTCAGGTTTCAACTTTGTTACTTAAGAAGTTAACTTGTGACTGTTTCTGCTTTTTCACACTGAGCTAGTTGGAGGAAGGGCACTGAGCAAACTAATATGTAATATATAACATTATGTATCCAGTCTTTCTGCTTATTTTTATGCATTATTTATAGCACTTTTATTATCTGCAAATACTTTTCTAGCTAGTTTGACTGTGGTTGAAGTATTAACTAGAAATTTTCTACAATTGTTTAGCATCTGGTTGGGTTTGTTTGTTTGTTTTGATTATTTCCATATTCAGGCTTGTGTTTTGGGCCTAGATGTTTGTTGGTAAAGGCTGTGTGTCTGAGCACATGTTCCAGGCCATCTTAGTTTACACAAATCAAGTACAGCATTTCAGTAAAAATGAAGTGTATATGGTCATTGGCTGATTGGGGTTACCTGGACTACAGCTTGGAGTAAGCACCTCATTGGTTCTTCAAGCTTTTTTTAAAGTTGTATCAGGTTTCAACTTTGTTACTTAAGAAGTTAACTTGTGACTGTTTTTGCCATTTCACACTGAGCTAATCAGAGGAAGGGCACTTAGCAAAATAATCTGTAATATATAACATTATGTATCCTGTTTTTTTGCTTATTTTTATGCGTTATTTATAGCACTTTTATTATCTGCAAATAGTTTTCTAGCTAGTTTCACTGTGGTTGAAGTATTAACTAGAATTATTATACAATTGTTTAGCACCTGATTGGGTTTCTTTGTTTGTTTGTTCTGATTTTTGTGTGTTTCAAAGAACCTAATACTTTTATTAAAGTATTTTATATCACCACAAGGTGCCTTGTATGCTGGTCCTCTTTTTTGTTTTGTATACTGCTTCGTTTGGGACCCTGCAGCTGCTGTACTCACAGAGGTTGCATCACTTGTGGTTTCTTGTTCTGATTTTTTCCATATTCAGGCTTGTGTTTTGGGCATAGATGTTTGTTGGTAAAGGATGTGTGTCTGAGCACATGTTCCAGGCCATCTTAGTTTAGACAAAGCAAGTACAGCATTTCAGTAAGAGTGAAGTGCTTATGGTCATTGGCTGATTGGGGTTACCTGGTCTACGCCTTTGAGTAAGCACCTCATTGGTTCTTCAAGCTTTTTTTAAAGTTGCATCAGGTTTCAACTTTGTTACTTAAGAAGTTAATTTGTCACTTAATCTGCCATTTCACACTGAGATAACTGAAGGAAAGGCACTGAGCAAACTAATCTGTGATATATAACATTAAGTATCCTGTTTTTTGCTTATTTTTACAAGTTATTTATAGCACTTTTATTTTCTAAAAATACTTTTCTAGCTAGTTTCACTGTGTGTGAGGTATTAACTAGAAATTTTCTACAATTGTTAAGCATCTGGTTGGGTTTGATTTTTCTGATTTTTTTCTATATTCAGGCTTGTGTTTTGCGTCTAGTTGTTTAAAGGTAGAGGCTGTGTGTCTGAGCCAATGTTCCAGGCCATCTTAGTTTAGCTAAAGCAAGTATAGTATTTCAGTAAATGTGAAGTGTTTATGGTCATTGGCTGATTGATGTTACCTGGACTATGGCTTGGAGTAAGCACCTAATTGATTCTTCAAGCTTTTTTTAAAGTTGTTTCAGGTTTCAAATTTGCTTCTTAAGAAGGTACCTTGTAAAGGTGTTTCTGCCATTTCACACAGATCTAATTGGAGGAAGGGCACTGAGCAAACAAATCTGTGTTATATA
This sequence comes from Protopterus annectens, assembly GCF_019279795.1. Classification (NCBI taxonomy): domain Eukaryota; kingdom Metazoa; phylum Chordata; order Ceratodontiformes; family Protopteridae; genus Protopterus; species Protopterus annectens. The sequence continues at coordinate 500,221,434 of NC_056728.1, read as the reverse complement.
AAATTAAGTATCTTGTTTTCTTGCTTATTTTTACGACTTATTTATAGCACTTTTAATGTCTGCAAATACTTTTCTAGCTAGTTCACTGTGTGTGAGGTATTAACTAGAAATTTTCTACAGTTGTTAAGCATCTGGTTGGGTTTGTTTGTTCTGATTTTTTCCATATTCAGGCTTGTTTTTGGGCAGAGATGTTTGTTGGTAGAGGCTGTGTGTCTGAGCCCATGTTTCAGGCCATCTTAGCTTAGCCAAAGCAAGTATAGCATTTCAGTTAGAGTAAAGTGTTTATGGTCAATGGCTGATTGGGGTTACCTGGACTACGGCTTGGAGTAAGCACCTCATTGGTTCTTAAAGATTTTTTTAAAGTTGTTTAAGGTTTCAACTTTGTTACTTAAGAAGTTAACTTATGAGTGTTTCTGCCATTTCATACTGAGCTAATCGGAAGAAGGGCACTGAGCAAACTAATCTGTGATATATAACATTAAGTATAGTGTTTTTTGCTTATTTTTACGAGTTATTTAAAGCACTTTTATTGTCTGCAAATACTTTTCTAGCTAGTTTCACTCTGTGTGTGGTATTAACTAGAATTTTTTTACAATTGTTAAGCATCTGTTTGGGTTTGTTTGTTCTGATTTTTTCCATATTCAGGTTTGTGATTTGGGCCTAGCTGTTTGTTGGTAGATGCTGTGTGTCTGAGAACATGTTTCAGGCCATCTTAGTTTAGCCAAAGCAAGTATAGCATTTCAGTAAGAGTTAAGTGTTTATGGTCATTGGCTGCTTGGGGTTACCTGGACTATGTGTTTGTTGGTAAAGGCTATGTGTCTGAGCATATGTTCCAGGCCATCTTAGTTTCGCCAAAGCAAGTACAGCATTTTAGTAAGACTGAAGTGCTTATGGTTATTGGCTGATTGGGGTTACCTGGACTATGGCTTGGAGGAAGCACCTCCCTGGTTTTTTGAGCTTTTTTTTAAGTTGTTTCAGGTTTGAACTTTCTTACTTAAGAAGCTAACCTGTGAGTGTTTCTGCAATTTCACCCGAGCTAATCGGAGGAAGAGCACTGAGCAAACTAATCTGTTATATATAACATTAAGTATCCTGCTTTTTGCATATTTTTATGAGTTATTTATAGCACCTTTATTGTCTGCAAATACTTTTTTAGCTAGTTTCACTGTGTATGAGGTATTAACTAGAACTTTTCTACAATTGTTAAGCATCGGGTTGGGTTTATTTGTTCTGAGTTTTTACATATTCAGGCTTATGTTTTGGGCCTAGCTGTTTGTTGGTAGATGCTGTGTGTCTGAGAACATGTTTCAGGCCATCTTAGTTTAGCCAAAGCAAGTATAGCATTTCAGTAAGAGTTAAGTGTTTATGGTCATTGGCTGCTTGGGGTTACCTGGACTATGTCTTGGAGTAAGGACCTCATTGGTTCTTCAAGCTTTTTTTAAAGTTGAGTCAGGTTTCAACTTTGCTTCTTAAGAAGTTAACTTGGGAGTGTTTCTGCCTTTAGACACTAAGTTTATTGGAGGAAAGGCACTGAGCAAACTAATCTATGATATATAGCATTAAGTATCCAGTTTTCTGGCTTATTTTTATGGGTTATTTATAGCACTTTTATTGTCTGGAAATATTTTTCTAGGTAGTTTCACTGTGTGTGGGGTATTAACTAGACATTTTCTACAATTGTCAAGCATCTGGTTGGGTGTGTTTGTTCTGATTTTTTCCATATTCATATTTGTTTTTGGGCCTAGATGTTTGTTGGTTGAGGCTGTCTGACTGAGCAGCTCCACTTTAAATCATCGAATGTTCCGAACAGCGACGTTCTGATCATCGACACCAGAAACTCGATTTTCAGAACATTGAAGGTTTAAAGTGGAAGTGCCAGGTAAGTGGAAATGTAGAATTGTGGGTATGTATGCAGGGCAGCAAGGTGCCCTGCGAGTTGTGTGTGTGTGTGTGTGTGTGTGTGTGTGTGTGTGTGTGTGTGCCATCTGAGTGTTGGTATTGCAGATAGGGTATGGGAAATCTCCCGTTTAGCACTACCGCATATAGTGGTAAATGGGAGATTTCTCTTACCCCACTGCAGTGCTATCTTGGAGTTGGAATATTAAAGTAGGGTGTGCGTGGGGGGAACTGAAATTTTCCACAATTGTTAAGCATCTGGTTGGGTTTGTTTTTTATTCTTTTTTCCATATTCAGGCTTGTGTTTTGGGCCTAGTTGTTTGTTGGCAGAGGCTGTGAGTCTGAGCACATGTTGCTGGCCATCTTAGTTTAACCAAAGCAAGTATAGCATCTCAGTTAGAGTGAAGTTTTATGGTCATTGACTGATAGCGGTTACCTGGACTATTGCTTGGAGTAAGCACCTCACTGGTTCTTCAAGCTTTTTTTTTAAAGTTGCTTCATGTTTCAACTTTGTTCCTTAAGAAGTTAACTTGTGAGTGTTTTTGCCATTTCACTCTGAGCTATTCGGAGGAAGGGCACTGAGCAAGCTAATCTGTGATATATAACATTAAGTATCCTGTTTTTTTGCTTATTTTTACAAGTTATTTATAGCACTTTTATTTTCTACAAATACTTTTTTAGCTAGTTTCACTGTGTGTGAGGAATTAACTAGAAGTTTTCTACAACTGTTTGGGATCTGGTTGGAATGTTTGTTCTGATTTTTTTCCATATTTAGGCTTGTGTTTTGGGCCTAGTTGTTTGTTGGTAGAGGCTGTGTGTCTGAGCACATGTTCCACGCCATCTTAGTTTATCCAAAGCAAGTTTTGCATTTCAGTAAAAGTGAAGTGTTTATGGTCGTTGGCAGATTTGGGTTACCTGGGCGACAACTTGGAGTAAGCAACTCCTTGGTTCTTTGAGCTTTTTTTTTTAAGTTTTTTCAGGTTTCAACTTTGTTATTTAAGAAGTTAACTTGTGTTTCTGCCATTTCATACTGAGCTAATCGGAGGACTGGCACTGAGCAAACTAATCTGTTGGTAGAGGCTGTGTGTCTGAGCACCTTTTTCAGGCAATCTTAGTTTAGCCAAAGCAAATATAGCATTTCAGTAAGAGTGAAGCATTTTTGGTCATTGGTTGATTGGGGTCACCTGGACTATGGCTTGTAGTAAGCACCTCATTGGTTCTTCGAGCTTTTTTTTTAAGTTGTTTCAAGTTTCAGCTTTGTTACCTAAGAAGTTAACTTGTGAGTGTTACTGTCATTTTACACTGAGCTAATCAGAGGAAGGGCACTGAGCAAACTAATCTGTGATATATAACATTAAGTATGTTTTTTTTTTTGCTTATTTTTACGAGTTATTTATAGCACTTTTATTGTCTGCAAATACTTTTTCTATCTAGTTTCATTGTGTGTGAGGAATTACATAGAATTTTTCTACAATTGTTAAGTAAATGGTTGGGTTTGTTTGTTCTGATTTTTTCTATATTCAGGCTTGTGTTTTGGGCGTAGTTGTTTTTTGGAAGAAGCTGTGTGTCTGAGCACATGTTCCAGGCTATCTTAATTTAGCCAAAGCAAGTAAAGCATTTCAGTAAGAGTGAAGTGTTCATGGTCATTGGCTGATTGGGGTTACCTGGACTACGGCTTGGAGTAAGCACATCATTGATTCTTCAAGCTTTTTTTTAAAGTTGTTTCAGGTTTCAATTTTGTTACTTAAGAAGTTAACTTATGAGTGCTTCTGCCATTTCACACTGAGCTTATCGGAAGAAGGGCACTGAGCAAACTAATCTGTCATATATAACATTAAGTATCCTATTTTTTTGCTTAATTTTATGAGTTATTTATAGCACTTTTCTTGTCTGCAAATCCTTTTCCAGCTAGTTTCACTGTGTGTGAGGTATTAACTAGAAATGTTCTACAATTGTTATGCATCTGGTTGGGTTTGTTTGTTCTGATTTTTTCCATATTCAGGCTTGTGTTTTGGGCCTACTTGTTTGTTGGTAGTGGCTGTGTGTCTGAGCACATGTTCCAGGCCATCTTAGTTTAGCCAAAGCAAGTATAGCATTTCAGTAAGAGTGAAGTGTTTATGGTAATTGGCTGATTGGGCTTACCTGGACTATGGCTTTGTTTGAGCACCTCATTGGTTCTTCGAGCATTTTTTTAAAGTTGTTTCAGGTTTCAACATTGTTACTTAGAAAGTTAACTTGTGAGTGTTTCTGCTATTTCACACTGAGCTAATCAGAGGAAAGGCACTGAGCAAACTAATCTGTGATATATAACATTAAGTATCCTGCTTTCGTGTTTATTTTTATGAGTTATTTATAGTACTTTTATTGTCTGCAAATACTTTTATAGCTTGTTTCACTGTGTGTAAAGAATTAACTATAAATGTTCTACAATTGTTAAGCATCTGTTTGGTATGTGTGTTCTGACTTTTTCCATGTTCAGGCTTGTTATTTCGGCCTAGTTGTTTCTTGGTAGTGGCTGTGTGTCTGAGCACCTGTTCCAAGCTATCTTAATTTAACCAACGCAAGTATAGCATTTCAGTAAGAGTGAAGTATGTATGGTCATTGGCTGACTGGGGTTACCTGGACTATGGCTTGGAGTAAGCACCTCATTGGTTCTTCAAGGTTTTTTTTTTAAGTTTTTTCAGATTTCAACTTTGTTACTTAATAGTTAACTTGTGTGTTTTTCTGCCCCTTCACACTGAGCTAATCGGAGGAAGGGCACTGAGCAAACTGATCTGTGATATATAACATTAAGTATCCTGTTTTTGATTATTTTTACGAGTTTTGTATAGCACTTTTATTGTCTGCAAATACTTTTCTAGGTAGTTTCACTGTGTGTGAGGTATTAACTAGAAATTTTCTACAACTGTTAAGCATTTGGTTGGGTTTTTTTATTTTGATTTTTTCCATATTTAGGCTTGTGTTTTGGGCCTAGGTGTTTGTTGGTAAAGGCTGTGTGTTTGAGCACCTTTTCCAGTCAATCTTAGTTTAGCCAAAGGAAGTATAGCATTTCAGTAAGAGTGAAGTGTTTTGGTCATTGGCTGATTGGGGTTACGTGGACTATGGCTTGTAGTAAGCACCTCATTGGTTCTTCAAGCTTTTTTTTAAAGTTGTTTCAAGTTTGAGCTTTGTTACCTAAGAATTGAACTTATGAGTGTTACTGCCATTGTACACTAAGCTAATCAGCGGAAGGGCACTGAGTAAGCTAATCACTGATATATATAACATTAAGTTTCCTTTTTTCGCTTATTTTTATGTGTTATTTATAACACTTTTATTGTCTGCAAATACTTTTCTATCTGGTTTCACTGTGTCTGAAGTATTACCTAGAAATTTTCTACAATTGTTAAGCAAATGGTTGGGTTTTTTTTGTTCTGATTTTTTCCATATTCAGGCTTGTGTTTGGGCCTATTTGTTTGTTAGAAGAAGCTGTGTGTCTGAGCACATGTTCCAGGCTATCTTAATTTAGCCAAAGCAAGTATAGCATTTCAGTAAGAGTGAATTGTTCATGGTCATTGGCTGATTGGGGATACCTGGACTATGGCTTGGAATAAGCACCTCATTGGTTCTTCAAGCTTTTTTTTAAAGTTGTTTCAGGTTTCAACTTTGTTATTTAAGAAGTTAACTTGCGAGTGTTTATGCCATTTCACACTGAGCTTATTGGAAGAAGGGCACTGAGCAAACTAATCTGTGATATAGAACATTAAGTATCCTGGTTTTTTTTGCTTAATTTTATGAGTTATTTATAGCTTTTTTATTGTCTGCAAATATTTTCCCAGCTAGTTTAACTGTGTGTGAAGTATTAACAAGAAATATTCTACAATTGTTATGAATCTGGTTGGGTTTATTTGTTCAGATTTTTTCCATATTCAGGCTTGTGTTTTGGGCCTAGTTATTTGTTGGTAGAGGCTGTGTATCTGAGCACATGTTCCAGGCCATCTGAGTTTAGCCAAAGCAAGTATAGCATTTCAGTAAGAGTGAACTGTTTATGGTCATTGGCTGATTGGGCTTACCTGGACTATGGCTTTGTTTAAGCACATCATTGGTTCTTTGAGCATTATTTTAAAGTTGTTTTAGGTTTCAACATTGTTACTTAGGAAGTTAATTTGTGAGCGTTTCCACAATTTCACACTGAGCTAATCGTAGGAAGGGCACTGAGCAAACTAATCTGTGATATATAACATTAAGTATCCTGTTTTTATGCTTATTTTTATGAGTTATTTATAGTACTGTTATTGTCTGCAAATACTTTCCTAGCTAGTTTCATTATGTGTAAGGAATTAACTAAACATTTTCTACAATTGTTAAGCATCTGTTTGGTATGTTTGTTCTGATTTTTTCCATGTTCAGGCTTGTTATTTCAGCCTAGTTGTTTGTTGCTAGTAGCTGTGTGTCTGAGCACCTGTTCCAGGCCATCTTAATTTAACCAAAGCAAGTATAGCATTTCAGTAAGAGTGAAGTGTTTATGGTCATTGGCTGATTGGAGTTACCTCAACTATGGCGTGTAATAAGCACCTCATTGGTTCTTAGAGCTTTTTTATAGTTGATTCAGGTTTCAACTTTGCTACTTAAGAAGCCAACTTGTGAGTGTTTCTGCCATTTCACACTGAGCTAATCGGAGGAAGGGCACTGAGCAAACTAATTTTTGATATATAACATTAAGTATCCTGTTTTTTGCTTATTTTTATGAGTTATTTATAGCACTTTTATTGTCTGCAAATACTTTTCTTGCTAGTTTCACTGTTTATGAAGAATTAACTAGAAATTTTCTACAATTGTTAAGCATCTGGTTGGTTTGTTTGTTCTGATTTTTTCCATATTTAGGATTGTGTTTTGGGCCTAGTTGTTTGTTGGTAGAGGCTGTGTGTCTGAGCACATGTTCCAGGCCATCTTAGTTTAGCAAAGCAAGTAACACATTTCAGTAAGAGTGAAGTGTTTATGGTCATTGGCTGATTGGGGTTATCTGGACTATGGCTTGGAGTTAGCACCTCATTGGTTCTTCAAGCTTTTTTTTTAAGTTGTTTCAGGTTTCAACTTTATTATTTAAGAAGTTAACTTATGAGTTTTTCTGCCATTTCACACTGAGCTAATCAGAGGAAGGGCACTGAGTGAACTAATCTGTGATATATAACATTAAGTATCCTTTTTTTTGCTTATTTTTATAGCACTTTTATTGTCTGCAAATACCTTTCCAGCTAGTTTCACTGTGTGTGAGGTTTTAACTAGAAATTTTCTACTATTGTTAACCATCTGGATTTGGTTTGTTTGTTCCACTCACCAGACTAAACAAGGAGAAAGTTACTGTTAGGTGTCTGTCGGGTGCCAGGATCTGCCAGATAATGCACGCAATAAGGTCACTCCACAAAAAGTACAAATATGACTCTGTCATTGTCCATCTTAATGTGAATGACCTAAGATGTACCTCCCTGGACTACATGAAAAGAGACATGGAGGAGCTGTCCGATATTGTAGCCCAGGCAGGTATGACCCTAGCCCTGAGTAGCATCCTGCCATCACCCAGAATTATACCACAGTACAAGAACAAAATGATTGACTTCAACAATTGGCTAAGCTTCTGGTGTCATTCTAAGGGGGTCCAGTATCTGTCTGCCTGGGATGACATAATTGACAAACCACGATGCTTTGCCAGAGATGGCCTGCACCTGTCTCCCTTGGTCTTCTAGATACTGGCTAAGGCTCTTGCCACCCCTATAGTGCCTTTTTAGGCTAGGTTCAAATGACAAATTCATCACCATAACAGGTACAAGCAAGCAAAATCTGAGGGTAATACTACTCATTGCTAGAAGTCTAAACCTCAAATGCACTCACTCGAGGCACTCTTTAAAATGGAGAACATTGACATCTGTGCTGTGACAGACACATGGTTCAAGGCTATAGAGAGTACCCCTGCATTACTAGGCTATAATTCCTATCACACCTTTCGACCACCTAACCTGGACCGAAACACTAAAGGCAGAGGCCTGTCCATATTCATTAAGGATATTCACACCTCCAGGCTAGTTGCTCAGCATAATGCATCCAAGATTATCCAAGTGCAACTAACTCTGGGAAAGACCACAATCCAAATTGTAGCTTGCTACAGATCCCCCACCATGCCCCAGGATTCTCACTCCTCATTTCTTAATACACTGGAAAATATTAGGGTACAACCTAACCCCCTAATAATGGGCGAGTTCAACTACTCCATCATTAACTGGGAAAACTACTCATGTACCAACTCTTGTGCTCAACTTTTTTTGGAATTAAATAACACTGCCTTGTATCAACCTATCCACACCTTCACCAGGGGCAGCAATATCCTAGACCTGGTCATTACCAACATGGGCAACCAGTGTTCCACACCAAAGGTCAATTCCTCGTTGATCAGATCTGACAACAAGCTAATCACCCTAGACATCCGCATCCTACCCTCTCATTAGGGAAATCACCATAAAAAATTTTTCCATAGCCAACTTCATGCTTCTTAAGACAGAAGTGGCAAACTTCACAACACCCATGCTGACGGATAATAGAGGTACGACTGCTGAATCCTATACAAATGCACTTTATAAGCACTTACATGAGTGCATGGATCATGCAATCGCTAACAGAACCAAGATGCTATCCTCCAAAAAAAGGAAGCCAATCTGGTGACCCCCTGCCATAAACAAACTATACAACAGAAGAAAGAAACTGTTGCAAAAAAGAGTAAAATCTCATGATTGGAGGAACTCCCTGGTGAGTATCAGTAAGAAGCTGAGATCCCTCATAAAATCCTCCAAAGCTAGCAACTGATGCTAAAGACAACCACAAAGCATTATATAGCTATGTTAAGAATCTCAATAGCAACACTCAGATCTGTTCTGAGTTACATCACAATGACACTAAATATACAGAACCAACTGATATTGCCAACATCCTGGCAGATAGGTTCAGTGCTAACTTTACCCCTCTCTCACACCCTAAAGGGCCCATCTCTATACCGGAAGAATGCATAGTTCCTGTAATCACGGCTGCACAGGTAAAAAACACACTCTCCAAAGCCAAGAACACAGCATCCATGGAACCTGACAACATCCCAGACTGCATTCTTCATGAACTACAGAACGAACTGGCACCCCACCTAAGTACCATGTTCAGTCATAGCCTCACCTCAAGCATTTTGCCCACTGAATGGTGCACAGCAATGGTTATCCCACTCCCCAAAGGGGGAGCCACCACGGACCCCAGGAACTACCACCCCATTAGCCTGATGAGCCTGGTCTGCAAGGCTATGGAACTTATCATCATGGAACTTACAAACAATGACATTGGTAATCTACAAACTCTGGATCCTACCCAGTTCAGGTTTGTAAAAGGCAGATCATGTCTCCTAAACCTGATAGACTTCTTTGAAGTGGTCTCCAAAGCCGTAGATGAGGGTAAGGTGGTTCACACAGCTTATCTAGATCTTGCCAAGGCTTTCAACACCATCCCCCACTCTGGAATTATAGATAAACTCACTAAACTAGGTATAAATCCCTATGTCACAAGATAGGTTGCCGACTGGCTCACTGACAGAACCCACACTGTGAAAGTAGCAGACTCTAAATCCCACTTCAGACCAGTGATACGTGGAGTACCACAGGGTTCAGTCCTGGGTCCTCTCCTGTTTGGTATCTACTTTTCTGAAGTACAGGCTAACACAGAAAGTCTTTGGCTGACAAAGTTCACAGATGACTGCAAACTAGGAGCTATAATCAAAACTCCTAACGATGTGGACATCCTACAAAAGGGCCTCACTGAGACAGATGCCTAGTGTCAATGCCATGGCCTCAAGCTCAATGCCAAAAAGTGCATTGTCATCCCTTTTGGTAAAAACTCTGTACCCATGAACTACCACATAGGCAGTAGTTTACTTAACACTGAAAGCTTGATAAGAGACCCTGGGACACAGGTGGACAGTTGTCTCGCCTTTGATAATCACATTGCCACAGTAGTCAGGAAATCCTTCTACGTGGCACACCTCATCACAAAAGGTTTCTCATCCAGGAAAAAAAGAGGTCAATGTTCCCCTCTACTCATCACTCATTAGACCCATTATAGAGTACAATGCCCCTTTTGGCATGTACCTCACAAGACATCTACAACAACTGGAAAAGCCGCAGCAATACCTCACAAAGAGGATTACTGGCCTCAAACAGATGCCTTACGCAGACCGTCTCAAAAAACTCCAGCTTTACTCCATTGCATATCGCCTACTCAGAGGTAATCTCTGCTTAACATACAAAGCTATGTCAAACTCAGAGCTGTTGGACATGCTCCACTTAAAGAAATCCCAATAATCTCCAAGCTACATGCTCTAGGGACCTAAACCTTGTCACCACAATAAACAGAACATCCTGGAGGGATAGATTCCTGTCCCAGAGACTTCCCATATTCTGGAACAAACTACCTAGCTATATCAAACAAAGCTCCTCATTAGCACTCTTCAAGAAAAATCTTGATGATTGGGTGGGAGACAGGAAATTAACCCTGGGGATCACTTCTGTGGCTCTGCTCAACAAGGGCACAGGAAAATAATTTTCTTGGGTGGCGAAAGCCAGGCTACGATTTGGCTAGGCTTACATAGGCTCTAGGGCCAATAGCCTAGCACCTATCTATGAACCTGTAAGTGAAACCTTAGATTCTGTTATAAATATCTGTCTAATGCTAAGAAATTTAGAAAAGGCTTTAGCAGACTTAACTTCAGAAGGAAACAAAACCCACATGTTTCATGTTAGCCATGTATTTCAGCTACCAGATCTACTTGATAAAATGCATTTTTGCAGCAGTTATTTCTGTCATTAACAATTAGTTGCCCATACCATGTGATGGGTTACAAGATAAGAAGGACTGAAATGTTTTATTTTGCAGTATGACTTACACATGCATACACACATATTTGTGTGTGTGTGTGTGTGTGTGTGTGTGTGTGTGTGTGTGTGTGTGTGTGTGTGTGTGTGTGTGTGTGTGTGTGTGAGTGTGTGTGTGTGCGTGTGTGTAAAGAGAGAGAAAGATGGACTGTCAGGGGATACTGATTCTAGTTCCAGACATTAGCTGATAAGGCTTTCCACAAACTGAACTAAGAAAGTTACTACATGGGACAACATTTCAGTAAGATTAGAATAATAAAATTGAGCAATTCAGAGATGATCTATAAGCTTGAAATGAAATGAAATTATACAAAATGCTTAAGTCTGATTGTCACAAAATAATATGTGTTTGGTAGCTTCTAGTGCAGTTATTGTCACAAGATAATATGCGTTTAATAGCTTTTAGTGCTTAAAGATTAAAAAAACTCAGTTCACTGTGCAAGTTTAACTAGTTTTGATTGATAGCGGCATTTCTGGACAGTGGATAATTTCCAGAAAGTCTTATATATGAGTTTGCAAACATTGCATTTATGCTTCATTTTGTCTAAGCTTAAAAATGCATTCACATTTGTGTTATACTAAACTTTCCACATGTTTAAACTTTAAAATTCAAGTAGTCACGTTTGTTTTATAATAAAATCACTTTTAAATTGTATTACCCAATATGCAGCACAGTGTTATTTGTAATATATTGTTCATGTCATAAATTTGACTTTGTAAATTAAATATTGTGTGACAATGACAATGACAGTTAAGCATTTGAATTAAAAGTGACAGCTGAACATTCTCAGGTCATGACATTTAGTGACAAAATAGTCTCTCAAACATAATGGTCTCTTCATTACTGTGTTAGACAAATGTCAAGCAATAAAATGTTCAGTATATTAGTAGAATCTTTTGAGTATTCAAAATGTAACTGTCTATAGCTGTCAATGTTTTTTAATGATCAGAACCTGGTGTGCTATTTTGTTTATTAAATGGTTAAATTAGATTGTGTCCATTGTTAAGTATGGGCATTTTACTAAACACATTTTAGTTTTTAGAACATGCTTGGGCCACGCTCCCCTGTTATGTGATATAACACTGTTACCTCTGCAAAGTCACATCCAGAGGTTTTTCAACTAATAAGACATTGCTTTTTGTTGTATTGTGTTTCTTTGAAGGCTAGAGTTCTTATTAAGATCGTTGAATCATTCTATGATGTTTAAATTCTATATTCAATATACAACACCTTTAATTCAACTAACTATGTGAGCACATTTATATAACAGTGCATCACAGTAAAGGAATGCTTTGAGTTACAGCAATCTCCCATATTTGCAGCTGATTTCTACCAGTCTAAAGATTTACTTTTAGTCCTCCAAATTTCAACAGACTTATTCTGAGTACATATCTGAGCTGAGAAAAATTAAACAGACTTTAACTGTTCTGATATGTGAGCAGAATAAATAATGAATGTAAGAAAGAAGCTGATTATCGAATGGTAACCTGACAATTGAAATTACCATAGATATTGTTTTAGCAGTTGATGTAGAAATGGCAAATAAAACATAAAAGAGCTGCAAGTTAAATAGTAGACAGTAGCATATATTTAAGCAAACAAAATACCATGGTCCCAAGATTTGTAACTAGAAAGAGAAGCTAATCCATACCAAAACAAACAATGAGCGAAAAGAAAAAAACATGGCTGCCACTAAGTACCAGTAATCCAAATCACTCAAAGCAGATACAAGTAAAGAAAGGAGGAAACTGATGCGGAATAAGGTGAAGTCCCAAGACTGGAAAAACTCCCTTATCAGCCTCAACAAAAAGTTGAGATCCCTCATCAAATTTTCTAAAGTTAGCTATGAAAGCAGAATTGCAGCAGATAGTAAAGACAACCACAAGGCCTTCTATAGTTATGTAAAGAATCTCCACTGCAATACTCAGATTTGCTCTAAGCTACTGCACAATGGTAACTCCTATACTGAACAAAAAACAATCTGATAAAAAACACACACTTTATTTAACCAAATAAAGCTTTCGGGTGTTACCCCTTCCTCAGTATTATAAAACTTGCTTAAAATATCCTCCTTTTATATATAGTTTCAAAAAACACACATCACACAGCCATCCAATAGAGTTAAACAAGCAATCAAATAATTAAATAATCCAATTCAAATCTAAAAATTCTTTTTGTGATCGCATCATTTGTCTCAACTATACAACAATCATTTTACAGCAAAATAGGACCAGAATATTGCCATAAGCATAATAATAATATAAAATCTAGAATAAAAGTATTCATATTATTACTTATACTGTTTCTGTTTCACCACTAGTACTGGCTTAATGGTTACCATGTTATTAAGGCCAGGTAGTTTATCTGCCTCTAATCTGATGATCCATCTATAGTCTACCATCTCTGTCTTATTATTAATATCTCCTTCTCTTAGTGTCTTATATATCACCTCTAGGACTTTAAATTTAAAACAATGTGAAGGATCATGTTCCATCATATGTTTAGCTAAGGCATTAGTAGCTTACCTCTGATTTATGCTCTATTATACGGTCCCTGAGGCACCTGGAACATTTACCAACATAAAACCCTGTACATGCCATACAAGTTGCTAGATATACTATAGACACTGCATTACAAGTGGCCTGATGCTTGATCTCATATGTAAAATTAGTTACTGGATGTTTAAAAACAATTTACTACAAATATTTGCAGAGCAGCTGCAATTATAGTAAGGGGCAGTAACAGGTTTATATGTTACTGGAATCAGTAAGTTAACATCAAAATCCTTATAGCATAATTGTCACTTAAGACTATTGCTGTTTCTATAAGCAAATTTTGGTCTAATGCCCAATAGGGTTACTAATTCGGGTAAAGACATAAGTATTCGCCAGTTCTTTCGTATTACCACTTCCAACTGTCTTGTCATAACATTATACGTGGTGACATACCTTAGTGTATTGGGAATACCCTCTATCAGTTCTTCTCCCTGATTGTAATCACTAAAATGTGGGGGTGCTATCATGTCTCTATCTCTTAGTACACTACTCATTGTATCTAGAACCTGCTTCTCATTATAACCTCTATTTATAAATTCCCTTGATACAATTTGCATTTGTTCTTTGCATTTTGCCTCCTCAGTATTCAACCTACTAATTCTCATAAATTGACTTTTTGTTATTCCTTTAAATATATGTCTAGCATGCATACTATTTATATGCGTATATTTATTTACTTGAACATTTTTTCTATGTACATGAGTTTTCAAGACATTAAGCTCCCTATATAAATCAAAATCCAAATAGGATATTTTGTCATATGAGAAGTTCATTGTGAATTTCAAGAAAGTTGTAGTACTATTCAGAAACTCATTGAATTCTAATAAACATTGCTTATCCCCTTTCCATACCAAAAAGCAGTCGTCCATGAAACATTCATAAAACAAGACATTCTGTTTAAATGGATTCATGTCTCACGTAATATAGACCTTTTCTCATTGACTTAACACAATATTAACATAGGTATTGGCCATGGGGGCCCCCATGGCCACACCTGCCAGCTGTAAGAATGGTACACCCACCATTAAATAGAAACACATTGTTTGCTAAAACAGTTTCAATTATGCTACATAAGCTCTCAGTTTCCCTGCCTAACTTATCTGTATTACTACACAGAAATTCACGGATTGCATTAACCCCATAGTCATTGGGGATCATGGTGAATAAAGAGCCTATTTCAAAGGGTACAAGTATATATTCATTGTATGTGTTTTCTCTATCATTGACTTGTGTAACTTAGGGATTCCATAAATCACTGGTGTTACTGGACATGTTACTGTGAAGTAATTAAACAAATCTAATGAAACATCACTTTGTATCTGCAAGTCATAAACACTCATATTCACTTGGGATATAATTCTCTTAACATCATAGAAGTTGATTTCTTTGAAAGTTATTTTATCATTCAAAAACTCAGTCTTTAGTTCAATGTATTCAGCTCTATTAAATATCACGGTCACTCCCCCCTTTATCGGCTTGCTTGATAATTATATCTTCATTTTCTCTTAATTCTTTTAAGGCCTTAAACTCATCATAAGACAAGTTGTACTGGCAAGCCTTTTGTTTATTAGTGTAACACTTACTATATAAACACCTTAAATCTTCCTCACATACAGACTGGAAGGCATTCAAAATAGGACAGTTATTTGGATTAAATACACTTGATTTCTTCAAAGAATTAGTTTGCTCATGTTCTGAAACTTTAAAAGTCATTTTCAAGCTAACATTCCTTATATAAACTTTTAAATCAGTCAATACACCCACAATTGAGTCTCTGCTACTGGGAATAAATTGTAAGCCTTTATATAAAAGGTTTTCAGCTGCTGGTGTTAAGTTAAAACTTGATAAATTAATCACGGAACTTCCCAGCTTACCAGATATCTGTGTCCTTGCTTGCTCCGAGGTAGGGGACTGCTGTTATTTCTCTTGGTTGCAGAGAAAGCAGGCTGCTGTTGCGAATGCCTCTGCGATTGTGATCTCTTTCCCTCTTCTACCTTCTTGGGTAGTCTTGCCATTATCGGCTTGGTTATTTTTAATAAAACTTCTCCATTCCTATTTACCAATGGATTGGAAGCTGGTTCCATCGATGTGTTGCCTGCTGATGTACTCGCAGAACTAAAAGAAACTTGCCTTCTGTCTTCCTGACTATTATCAGCTTCCTGGTCAATCGCCTCCTGCACTGTATTATTACTTGCTTACTCATTAGTCTGATGTGATGACTGTGCTCGTCTCTCAGTGTATGGAGCCTGCTGATTGGATACTTGACATTTTCTATTCCCTGAGCCTTCGGGCTCAGTTAAAGTATCAAGATCATACATTGAACCATTTTTTCTACGATTATTATAACTATTTGATGAAGGCGACACCCTCATTCATGAAAAAATATGTCCCATGTTAAAATCATTTATGTCCCTTTGCAATTTACATTGCTTAGTGTCTTGTAATTTACTGTCCAGTACTTTTATTCTTTCAAGCATCTGCTGATATAAGTTAGCTACATTTGTAAAAGAAGCAGAGCCAGTTATTTCATTCTCAAGATTCATTATCTCATCTGACAGTTCTATTTCTATATTAGTAAAAAAGTCATTCATAAGTATCATATAGTCTCTACTTAACTTCAAGTTTAGCTGCTGCCATGCTTTTAACAAATCCGGGTAGGTATTAGTGTATATTAACGCCTTAACTAAACATATGATGGAACATTATCCTTCACATTGTTTTAAATTTGAAGTCCTAGAGGTGATACATAAGACCCTAAGAGAAGGAGATATTAATAATAAGACAGAGATGGCAGAATATAGATGGATCATCAGATTAGAGGCAGATAAACTACCTGGCCTTAATAACATGGTAACCATTAAGCCAGCACTAGTGATGAAACAGAAACAGTATAAGTAATAATATGAATACTTTTATTCTAGATTTGATATTATTATTATGCTTATGGCATTATTCTGGCCCTATTTTGCTATTAAATGATTGTTGTATACTTGAGACAAATGATGTGAAAACAAAAAAACTTTTTAGATTTGAAGTGAATTATTTAATTATTTGATTGCATATTTAATTCTATTGGATGGCTGTGTCATGTGTGTTTTTTGAAACTATGTATAAAAGGAGGATATTTTAAGCAAGTTTTATAATACTGAGGAAGGATAACACCCGAAAGCTTTATTTTTCATCAGATTGTTTTTTGCTCTATGATCTGGTTCTACATCTGGTGTAATTAACTACAGCCGACTCGTGTTTGGTGACACCTCCTATACCGAGCCAACAGATATTGCCAATATACTGGCCGACAGATTCAGTGCCAACTTTACCCCCCCCCCCAAAGGACCAATCACAATACCAGTAGATTGCCAGGCACCCAGTATTCCTGCTGCACAGGTTAAAACAGCACTGTCCAAGGCCAATAATACAGCTTCCATGGGACCTGACAATATCCTTGGCTGTGTTTTACATTAACTACAGAGTGAACTGGCACCTCACCTGTGTGCCCTGTTCAATCACAGCCTCACCTCAGGCTTTGTCCCTACTGAATGGTGCACTGCTACAGTCATCCCTCTCCACAAAGGAGGAGCGACTACAGACCCTGGGAACTATCACCCCATTAGCCTGATGAGTCTGATATGCAAAGCTATGGAATGCATCATCATGGACCTAACAAACAAGGATATAGGGAATCTCCAAACTCTGGATCCCACACAGTTTGGTTTTGTGAAAGGTAGATCATGCCTGCTCAACTTGGTTGACTTCTTTGAGTCAGTCACCAGAGCTGTGGATGAAGGCAAGGTAGTTCATACATCCTACCTTGAGCTGGCCAAAGCCTTTGATACCATTCCCTACTCAGGAATCATAGAAAAACTCACCAGGCTAGGCATCAACCCTATATCACTAAGTGGGTTACAAACTGGCTCACAGATAGAACCCACAGTGTGAAAGTAGCTGACTCCAAGTCAGACTGCCGACTAGTCACGAGTGGAGTCCCACAGGGTTGTTTCCTGCATCCTCTCCTATTTGTTATCTACTTCTCTGAAGTCCAGGCCAACCCAAAGGGACTCTGGCTGACAATGTTCACAGATGATTGCAAGTTGGGAGCTATTATTAACTCCCCAAGTGATGTTAACATCCTACAGAATGGCCTCACTGAGACCAAAGACTAGTTTCAGAACCATGGCCTTAAGCTCAATGCCAAAAAATGTGTCTTCATCCCCTTTGAGAAAAATCCCGGTTCCCACAAAAAACACATTGATGGTAGTCCATTGAACACAGAAAGCTTTATAAGAGCTCTGGGAACACAGGTTGACAGCAACCTCTCTTTTGATCACTACATTGCCACTGTGATCAGAAAGTCCTTCTATGTGGCACATCTCATTACTAAGGGTTTTGCATCCAGGAATAAAGAGGTCATTGTCTCCCTCTACTCTTCCCTCATTAAGCCAATCATCGAGTACAATGCCCCATTTGGCATGAACCTCACTAGACACCTGCAACAACTAGAGAGGCCACAAAAGTACCTCACAAAGAGGATCCTAGGCTTTAAGCACTTGTCCTATATGGACAGACTCAAAAAACTCCAATTATTCTCTTTCTCATATCGGCTACTTAGAGGCGATCTCTGCTTGACTTACAAAGCCATGTCTGACCCAGCTCTGTTAGAAATGCCACATCTAAAGAAATCCCAATCCTTCCACACCACACACTTCAGAGACCTCAACTTCATTACCACAATCAACAGAACCTACTGGAAGGACAAGTTCATAATCCAGAGACTGCCCATGCTATGGAATAGACTTCCCATACATGTCAAGCAGAGCACTTCACTGACCCTCTTCAAGAGAAATCTTGATGAGTGGATGGGAAATTGAAAATTCACCCTGGGGATAACTCCAGTGGCTCTACTCGACAGAGGCACTGGGAACTAAGGTTGGGCAGCACAATGCCAGGGTAATCCTATGGCTAGGCTTGTAAAGGCCCCAGGGCCATTAGCCTAGCACACACCTATGAACCTATGAACTTACTGTAGATGACAAAATTAAACACTTTTGCCCAGTATGATACAGATTTCTTCAGAAATGAAAAACAGTTCCCAGTGGACTGAATAAATACTATTTCAAGCTACTCAGATGTACTGGTTCATAACCTAGCATTACAACTTTTTGAGTGATGAATGCTATTTAAAATATAGGGTGTTTGATACTACTGACCAGAAAGAATATTGTAAAAATGTAGAAAAGTTGTCAGAATATAAAAATATAAATTTATAAAAAGACAAAATAACAACATATAAAATAATCATATTAGATAAATAAATACACAAATAAACAGATTAATAAAAAAGTAAATAATACCATGTACAGTACATACCATAAAGACATCTTATAACTTGGCTGCACATAGTTTTATCAAAGAAATTAGCACAGTTTTCAAGCTAATGATTTTGTACTGAAATGTAGAAAGAAGAGTGTATAAATGTAGTGGGAGCTGCTGATGTGAAACTAGTTTAAAAGGAATAAAAAATAAACAATTATTTTTTTTTATAATTTAAAGTACTAACCTCGGTTTGCTTAGTAAAAGTTATCTCAATGATCAATTAATTTTCTTTTTTTTTCAAATATTTTTAAGATTTTTAAGATTCATATAATATATCATAATTTAGAATTAGAATCATACATATTGATTTATTAACTGCACAAAGCTAGAAAAAACCTACATAACGAAACAAAAACTATTTACATAAGTGTCTAAATGAACAAAAGATATTTCTTCAGAGTAAAGTTTACTTTGAAACTGGATTGCAATCAGTTCTCTCCAGTATCATTGTGACTTTTATCCAAGAGTTGTAATATGAAATGATTCTTTCTGTTCTTATCTGGATAGTAGTCATTTCCATTTGAGAAACATTATGGGCCATATTCTTGAACTCTTTAAATGTAGGTGAAGTCTCACTCTTCCTATTTGTAGTAATTGTTTTACGTGCAATAGCTAATAAAATCCATAGAAGCAAATATTTAGAACTGGGAACACACTTAGGTATAGGGGCATTAAATAAAATCAATGATTTGGTCAACTGAAAGCTGTCATTATAGGTTCATAGGTGGGTACTAGGCTATCTGCCCGAAGGCATTTATAAGCCAAGCCAGAATATGTTGGCTTTCGCCGGCCCCTTAGATTAGTTCCCTGTGCCTCTGTCCACCAGAGCCACTGAAGTGATCCCTGAGGTAAACTTTCTGTTTCCCATCCACTCGTCAAGGTTTCTTTTGAAGAGTGTTAGTGAGGAGCTCTGTCTAATGTAGATTGGGATCTTGTTTCAAAGCATGGGAAGTCTCTGGGACAGGAATATATCCCTCAAGCACGTCTTATTTATTATTGTGGTGAGGTTTAGATACCTAGCACGTGTGGCTTGAGGGGATATGGTTTTCTTTAGGTGGAGCATGTCCATCAATTCTGGGTTGGACATGGACTTGTATGTCAGGCAGAGATCACCTCTGAGTAGGCGGTATGCAACTGAGTACAACTGTAGTTTCTTCAGTCGAGCTGCATAGGGCATCTGTTTGAGGCCATTGATCCTCCTGGTGAGGTACTTCTGTGGTCTTTCCAGCTGTTGCAGGTGTCTTGTAAGGTACATCCCAAATGGGGCGTTGTACTCTAAGATGGGTCTGATAAGTGATGACTAGAGGGGCACAATGACCTCTTTTGATCTGGATGCGAACCCTTTTGTGATTATGTGGGCCACGTAGAAGGATTTTCTAACCACTTTGGCAATGTGATTATCAAAGGTGAGATTATTATCTACCTTGGTCCCCAGATCCCTTATTACATCTTCCATATTTAGGGGACTACCGCCTATGTGGTAGTTTGTGGGTACTTTGTTTTTTCCAAAGGGGATGACTATGCACTTTTTGGCATTTAGCTTGAGGCCATGATTTTGACACCAGGTATCTGTCTCAGTGAGACCCTTTTGGAGGATGTCTGTGTCAGCCGGAGAGTCAATTATAGCCTCTAGTTTGCAGTTGTCTGCAAACATGGTCAGCCATAGTCATCCTGTGCTTGCCTGTGCCTCTGAGAAGTGTATGCTGAACAGGAGGCATCCTAGGACTGAGCCCTGGGGAACGCCACTTGTAACTGGTTTAGAGATGGACCTAGATCCCGCAACTCTCACCATGTGGGTTCTGTCCATGAGCCAGTTGGCAACCCATCTTGTGACGTAGGGGTTTAGGTTCAAGCTGGTGAGCTTGTCTATAATACCAGAATGAGGAATGGTGTCAAAGGCCTTAGCAAGGTCTAGGTAGGCTGTGTGTACCACCTTTCGCTCGTCTATAGCCTTGGTAACTGTCTCAAAGAAGTCCACCAGGTTTAGGAGACATGATCTGCCCTTAACAAAGCCAAACTGGGTAGGGTCCAGTGTTTGGAGGTTCCCAATGTCTCTGTTAATGAGTTCCATGATGATGTGCTCCATAGCCTTGCAGACCAAGCTAGTCAGGCTTATAGGGCGATAGTTCCCGGTGTCTGTTGTGGTTCCACCTTTGTGGAGCAGAATAATCATTGCTGTGTGCCACTCTATGGGTATGCAGCCTGTGGAGAGGCTGAGTTTGAACAGTGTGCTTAAGTGAGGGGTTAGTTTGTCTTTGAGCTTGTGTAGGACGCAGCCTGGGACTCCGTCCGGTCCCATTGATGCTGTGTTTTTGGCTTTGGAGAGGGCTGTTTTAACCTGAGTGTCTGTGATTTCAGGGACTCTACATTCTTCTAGTATGGTTATGGGCCCTTTTGGAGGTGAGAGGGGAGTGAAGTTTGTGCTGAACCTGTCTGCCAGGATGTTGGCGATATTGGTCTGTTCAGTATATTTTGTGCCATCTTGCACTAACTCCGAGCAGATCTGAGCATCGCCACTTAGATTCTTGACATAGCTAAAGAATGCCTTGTGGTTATAAAAACAGTTTGCAAAAAATAATTATTTTTTTTCCAAAATGATCTAAGGAGATTACTTTCATAAAGCATGTGTTGCCAGTTAACTTTCAATTTTAATTTACATTTCCAACATTCTATTTCTTGATTAAACATTAATTTCATTTTATGAGGTGTGATATATATGCGAATAAATTTCCAAGAAAATCAATTCATTTTCTGATATCTATTTTATCATACTTGTAGTGGAACCAGATCTTAACTCATCATTCAGGTGCTGTAATACAGAGATCAATTCCTGAACAGGATACAGTCCATGGAAAATGCATGCAAGCACTCAGACACCCTACACATGCTTATGGGTGATTTATTGGCTTACCAATACAGTTTGTGCCATGTCTTTAGGATGTGGGAAAAAAAACTTCAGCAAATACCCATTATAAAAAAGAGAGGACTTGCAGGTGCAGCAGAGAAGACACCTAAACCTGTGAATGATCCAAAAATGAAGCTCTGTTAGGCAAGAATGACCATTCTAAATAAATCTCAGATAAGCTTCAGAAAAGTAAAGCAAGTACATTCTGAAAGTGAATACCTAAAGAAGGTGCTTATGGAAACTGTATATAAATGTAGAATAGGCATGTTAAAAGGAAAATCAACTACTGTTCATGTTCTGTGATATGCCAAAAATAGATTGTTTTAGGTCCAGTTCAATTTGTCATACATAAATATTAAGATGTTTACTTGAGATAGTCTACTGGCCTGAATATGCCTTATCAAGTACTGATGTCACTTATCAAGGACAGTATAATGATACAGACTGATACTAAACGAGATTATGGATCTACTGATTAAATGGAATACTGGATGGCCAGTGATGGAGCTTTCTTACAAGTGCAGGAATATATTTTGAAGGATGGCCTAATCTAATTTGGTGAAGGTTTATGACATACTATTCCTGAAGATTAGTATTAAGAGTTAGAAATAGTTTTGTATTTTGGGTCTACAGTCATAATCTCTCCATACGTCTGTCTCTGTAATAAAGAAAAATGTTTCGTTATGCTCATCCTGGAATATCTTACATGAAATATTTAGAACGTATGCATATATATATATATATATATATATATATATATATATATATATATACATATATATATTTACTTGGTCAAATAGAACTTGATCAACATTATGCATATTGACACACTACTATGTATTTGCTGACCATTAACTTTTATGTATGCAAAAATTTAAAGAAAAAACAGAAAGAAAATATAAATTTTTGCAAGGGAAAGCCCACTCTACCCTCCATGTGGAGGGCTGAGCCCCACGCATCCCCTGCTAATTATATATTCCAACTCCAAGAGTGCACCCTTACACACTCCCTGGGAAAAGGGAATATTCTCCTACACAGGGACTGTTGATCTTGCACACCTGCTAACCATCTGTTTAGTCAATCAAATTGCGTCAACTAAACATATATCGATCAAAGTACCATTTGACAAAGGTAGCAGCACCCATATAATGATATGTATCCATATACACACACACACATATATATATATATATATATATATATATATATATATATATATATATATATATATTAATATATATACATAGATATATATATATATATATATATATATTTATATATATATTATATATAAATATGTATATATACAGACACACACACACACACACACACACACACACACACACACACACACACACACACACAAACACACACACACACACACACACACACACACACACACACACACACACACACACACACACACACACACACACACACACACACACACACACACACACACACACACACACACGCAAACATGCAAACACACACACACACACACACACACATTCAAATATACAGACATAACTAGATAGAGACAGAGACAAAGATGATGTAGATCTGGATGTAGAAAAAAAGAAGCAAAGATGTTTGCTGAATGTGAAGCAGTTATCATCAGGGAATGTAATTTTACATTCGTTAGTCACATGAGAAGCCATAGTCTTGGCTGCATGCAGACTTTGTAGATCCATTCCTTAGAGAAATGTTTTTTGACTTGGTATCTGCTCACTTAGGCAGGCTGGATATGCATACCATGAGCTCTGCTGCTTCTCATGCAACCACCGAAAAAAACAAGGAAACCTTTTAGAATAAATAATATTCTCCAGACTGTAATCCCTGATCATGGATTTTGTTTCACCAGTGTGGGTTTGCAACTTAATGAAAAGAAATTGACTTAGACTGTAATAGTCTACTTTTCATTCGACAATTCAGTAATGAAAGGATAAAGAAAATGAAACACAACATTGTAAAACCAAAACTCTCATGATTTTTGTTTACAAAATTGCCTCTCAGCAAAATACAAGCTTGCCTGCAATGGAAATGCTTCTCAGAGATCCTGTTACCCATGTTTGATTTACTTTTGCCATATTGAAATGCAGAAATATAGAAGGCTTTGGTCTCATTTTGATAAACATGCAGACCTAAGAAGTTTTACACCTGGAGATGATACCTGAGTTAGAAGCTGTACTTATGGTCTTAAATGGATCACTAACATATTGATGGTTCACCAGGGTCTGTGTTTCATATGGTGACCATGGGTTGTCTCTGAAGAGGAACATTGATCAAATTGGTTAACAAGTGATAGAGATTGGGTTAGTTTGTGAACTTAGAAAAGAGAGAATATTATTTGGGCAGCACAGAGGTCCCCAAATTTGCTGCCATAGTTATATGATATACCTGCAGAACTTGTACACTTCTGTCTGCTGTACTGACCAAAGACCAAGAAGAACACATACCTATGTTTGTAATGACTGAGGGACATAAGACTAACATACTGCAACTGAAAGATTATGTTAGAGCCAAAATGCAGTTTGCTTTTACTGGAGACCCGAAAGTCTACCCTGGCCTTCTTGGTTAAAAGGAGGTACTGAAAACCTTAAAATAGTAAATGCATATCTGATTGCTTATGAATGCTTTACAATGAAGAAACATATGCAGTTTAAGGTTTCAAAACGCATGCTATTGGAACAAATATTTGTCTGCATTAAAATTACTTCATATAGAAGCAGTTCCTGGCATTATGGAGAGCAGGTTTAGCCTTTAAATGTTTATTCTGTGTGGTAAATATGGAGGAGAACACATTCTGCTGTAAAGTACATTTAATTAGTTTCCACTGTTTTGTGATTCGGATTTCCTTCCTCGTCTTATCTAATTTATCTGCTAAGCCAGAAACACTAGTTGTGCTCCTCTGCTTTTACCTTGAAGTTTATGTTTCTTACTAACATTATTAAATCAAGCTGGCTACAAAGCACAGAGAGATGGAGCCATGACTATAATGCTGGAAATCTAGGCAGAACCATAACAAGGGTGGGGCAGTGCCTCAGGTGCATACCCATAAGATGTGCAATTGTCAAGTGCTGATAAAATAAGAATGCAGTGCCAGTGTGGATTTGCTAAATGAATGATGATATTGCATTTGTGATCATCTCTGAACGGCTCTGACTACCCAGATGTGTCAGATGACCTATAAGCTGCTTTGGATCTGGGTTTAATTGATGGAGCCAGTTTTGAGGAATCAACTGGGTTAGGAAAGAAAAGCTTTCTTTGTCAGCTCATCTATACTTGGAGGATGGTTTAGATGTTTACTGGAGGCAGTAGCTCATAGTGGAGACCATGAGCTTCAGCCCCCCACCCCCAAAAAAAACCCCAAAAACGTGAGCATACAACAGCACATCATGTTTTGAATGGTTTTTTTTTACATTTTGGTATGGGGACAGAACAAATGGTAGGGCATAAAATAAAATCAAATACAGCAAAATATAATATCTGGACCTTACATGGATAATGAATGATCTCAGCCTGACTCATACCCCACTGACTTCAGCCCGCCAATGGGAGAGTGACTGAGACTGTAATGTGAGAAGGAGGGTTAACAGTCTAGAGATAGCGAAACCTTAGCAAAATTATAAAATCCAATCACCTGCCAATAATTTATATTCAAAATACAACAACTGGTCAGCATGAACCCCTTTTCAGTATTAATAACCACTGAACCTTTGTCATCAGCTGTACAGTGTGGTTCTTTATAAAATAGTGACAGTTCTTTTAATTGTTTTAAATTCATAGGTTCATATGTAAGCAGTAGGCTAGCTGCCTTTGCATGCCATTTTAAACCTAGCCAGTTTCCGTATTTGTGCTCAAATTAACATACTCCATTTGGTTAGAGACTGGCCTTTCCCATCCAGTGGTCAATAATTACATATTATCCCTAATGAGATAACTAGGATCGTGCCATTGATAATTTGAGGAAACCCATACATAGGATAAAGCACTTAGGATCTTCTCATTAGTAGTACAGGGGGGAGTCCTGGGGTAAATTTTCTGTTTCTCATCCATTGATCTAAGTTGTGCTTGAATGTGGACAGGGTTGAACTTTATTTTATGTGGATGGAGAGTCTGTTCCAGAGCAGCAGTATCCTCTGTTTGATATACCTGTTTCTCCAAACCATTCTACTGATGCTACAGAAGAGGTTTAGATCCTTAGACTGAGTATTTCTGATGTCATTTGATTTTCTGATGTGCAATTGATCCATCAGTACTGGTTTGGAGGTTGCCTTGCATGCGAGACACAGGTCACCTCTCAGCAGTCAGTAAGATACCAAGTATATTGAGAAGGGGCTATGAGTCAGTCCATGTAGGACTTGTCTGCATCTTGAATCCTTTTAGTAAGGTATCTCTGTGGGAATTCCAGTTGTTGCAGATGTCTGGACTGATACATGCCAAAGGGGGCTTTATATTTTACGACTGGCTTAAAAAGAACTGAGTAAAAAAGGAAAACAACATCCCCAGATCTAGACACAATTCCTTTTGTTTATAACCTGTGCTATATAGAAGGGCTTTCTTACAACAATGGACGTGTTGGTCAAAACTTAAGTCACTGTCTACATAAGTTCCAAAATCCGGAATAACTGAATCAACTCTTAGGGTCACATCATCAGTGTGGTAGTTCTCTGGGGCAGATGTCTTCCCAAGATACAATAATGCATTTTTTTGCATTTAATTTAGGCCATGTTTTGGAACCAGTTATTTATTTGGGACAGACCTTCCTGCAAGATGACAAGATGACCAAGTCATTTGGGGATTCAATGAGAAAACTTAGTCAGACAGAGCCCTTTGGTACTGGCTTTTGTTTCAGAAATAATAATTTCTCACTTTAGAATTACATTGAGCAGAATGTTTCTGTCAGGGAATCCTACTCATTAACTTCGTTTATTTTGACTTATCTCAAAATAATATGATGGTTATTTGATTATGTCTGTTCTTAGAAAGGATGTTTAGTTTTGAAACTAGGCTTTAATAATGAAGGAGGATGTCCTATAGTGCAGTGCAGAGTTGTCCTCAAGATTTGTTTATAAATCTGTTTGAGTTAACTAGGTCTCATGACTTGATGTGTGAGTATAAACCTTTCAACAACTCTACTGGCTTGGGTTCACAAAGGTGTTACATTTATCTGTTTGATTCTCAAATATATGGCAAAATCTGGGTTTACCTTTACATAGGCGAAACACACTCATGCGATTGCTCATATGAGTGAATCGTAACCACGAAAAACAAAACAGCGACACTTTCTGATGTTCAAAAATCAGCAAATTGAAAAGTAGATTTGCTGATTTTCAAACATAAATGTCGAATAAGAAATGTAATGAAGTATAATGCAGGGGAGCAAGCCCCCCTGCACCCCCCATGTGCGGGGCTGTGTCCCCCACCCCCCCTACTTTAATATACTAACTCCAAGATCACACTACAGTGGATAAAGGGTCCATTTTCTGATCCCTACAATAGCGCAATCTGCCCCAAAATGCTGAATCTGCAATGAGCAAATGTCACTGTGCATTCACTCATTGCACATTCAAAGCATTTTGCGTTCATTTGCAAACTTTGCGAACGTCCTTTCGAACATCTGCTGTTCGCCCGTCTGCAGAATGCACATATGAAGGTAAACTGAAAATCTGAGGATGTCTGTTGACTTGTCATATAATAATATGTTATGCCTGTGACTAGAATGGTGTATTTGCAGAAATTAAAACAACTGGTTTTCATAGATGAACAGATACTGTAATCGCCAAATACAGCATCTGTTCATTTATAAAACTAGATAATGTAATCACCAATTATAACTAACAAATGTTTTCCCATGGGCAGAGAATCTATAACTTAACAAATGTTTTTCCCATAGACCGAGAACCTTAGAATCAGCCATGTGTTCCATCATTGTGGTGTGAGTAATTATAACATGGGAATGGTTGGTAAGGTTTTGGTCTTCACAACAGCTTTTTATTGCAGTCTATATACACCTTTCCATATCTGGGAACCAGATCTTTACTCTTAGTTCTGCTTTTGTCTCTGTTAATTATTTATGTGTCTGATGCCAAAGGTGTAGAAGTCTGGGTTCTAAAGATTGAAGTAGAACTAATTTGCTTCCATGGCAGTAGTTCTCCTATCAGCAGAAATACGAATCATTCTAGCAATTAGAAAATCTCCTGAGGCTGAAGACATTTTGAATTCATTCACTGATTTTCCTGCAATAAATGTTTTGACAAAATTTCTTGCTTGTTGGAGCCATTGATTACCTATAGTTTCAATTTGCATTTCTTGTCAAATTGAGGTTTACTGGAATTTCATTTAATGCAATAAATGTACTATAGTTTTCTACCAGCATCTGTTCTGTACTGGGTATTTGTTTAGTGACAAACTCAGATCTGGTAATGCAAGCTGCTATATTTTTCCTTCTATTTTTATATTGCATAGCAAAATCATATATCTGTAACCTGGTCTTATTCTAGAGCTTGCAAATATTATTCTTGTATTTTACTTGACTGAGGAGTAAAGCACTGTGAACACAAAAACACATTAGGCAAGAAACCAAAAGAAAGCTGCAAACAGCGTAGCCCACCACAACAGGACGTTGGAATAATAGATATCAATGTGACTTCATAATGACAAGAGTATGTAATATTTTATTCAGTATAGGATAAGTAAGAACTACACACATGTTAGCTGGTTTCCAAAACACAACAGATGCATCTAACAAAAATAAAATGTGACAGGCTATTGCACCAACAATCATATGAAAGCACTGGGTGGAGACCATATGTGCAAAACCTTCTGCCACAAAAATCTGATAAGAATTTCTCAGCAATTCTCCTTATTCTGCAGAATACTTCTAAGAAAATGCAAGCAGCATTCAATGTATTACAGCAGGTTGGGGTACTATAAGCCATAACAGAGGACGATCTATAATTGTATCCCAGAAGGCAGTCAGCAAGGCACTATGCCAGGATAAAGTTAAGCCAGCACTATTACGAGGAAATAATTGATAGATGCAGGTTAGACAGAGAACTGGTTCAGGCTGTGTGCAGAATGTGTGCACTGAAGATGTCTTCACACAGACTGTTGGGTAACCAAGTACCAGTAGAAACAAAAGTGTGTCTTAATCTGGGTATACTGGCCTCTGGAACATTTCAGCAGCCTATGGAAATACTATAGGAATGCCCCAAACAGCTGCCAGTCACATTGCAGGACAACTTCTGGCAATAATGTGCAGGAAAGTAGATGAATTCATTCCACTTCCCAACAACAGCCATTGAGTACAGAACTGCCATAGAGCAGTTATATGCCACTGCTAAGATTCCCCAGGGAAGTAAATAGTGTGGGAAGAAATAGCCAGGGAATTGTTATGGCTAGACTTGTAGAGGCCCTAGGGCTGATAGCCTTGTACCAACCTATGAACCTATGAACCTATGTCCTTAGTGTAGTTGGCTGCACCTATGTTCCAATCAAAACCCCAGTGGTACCTATTGCTTAATGTTACATCAGTAGAAGGGAGTGGACATTATTCAATTGTCAGGTTATGTGCTCTGCAGATGGTTTCATTACCAATATCATGGCAACACACCCTGGTAGTGTGCATGATGCAGCAATATGGAGGGAAAGCAGTCTGAAGGTCACTTTTCAACATAGTGAAATTCCTGAGGGGCTCCTACTTGGTAAGTACAAGACCAGAGCTTTGATGTAATCAGAATCCAGACCTGTCAACAGTAAGCATGAGTACAAAATATGCATCTTCTTCTTCCTACAAATAGGTGACTGTAGTTATCTGCTGAAACCTTGGCTTATGGCACCATAGAAAGCCCCATTAATGCCTGCTAATGATGCATACAACTGAGCGCACACTGTGACATGGAACACCATTGAGCATGTGTTCAGCATGTAAAAAGCAAGATTTAGATGTCTGGACACATCCAGGAGTGCATTCCAATACACAGCAGAAAGGATATCACAGATGGTCACCATGTACCATGCTGCACAACATGCTAACATCCAAACACGGTGTCTTGCCAGCTTCAGCTGTGAGTGACCTAACTCAATTACTTCAGATGTCCAACATGAAGTTATAAGAGCTGTCTCAGGATGATCAGGAGGGCACAAGGGTTAGAAGAAATAGGCATGTGCGATAAAGGCAACAAAGTCTTTGTTTATATGTCCTAGCTCAGGCAACTTGGCAGCATCTGGCTCACAACTTTGGATCATAACAAGTCACATATACAGAAGTACACAGGAAAAACAGTGATGTTTACGCAGTGTTGCCCTAGTACAGCAGTACAGAACATAAATACTGGAAAAAGGCCATTAGTTGTCCAGATTGAACATTATACAGACCACAATCACAATATTCACATGCAAAACCTTGCACATCTATATGAGCTATAGAAATGAACACATCTGGGTGGCTACAGAAAACCATTCACCACATGACACTTTGTGCAAAGTACATCAGCAAAGGTGACCACACTAGCATACGTGTGGCATGTCTGAGGCATGAGCAACAGTTGGTGTTGTTGGCCAGGTAGGATGTCATCATGCATATAATTAGTGTAGAAGGTAGCAGTACAATAGCCAATATCACAATGAATGTAGGATTATGCATTAAGGAGAATGTACCATAACAAACACAACCTAAATGAGAAGCTTCACTCATGCCATAAGAATGTGTAGCACTGTAGTACACCACCCTATGCAGCAGGCAGCAGGTGCAATAGTGATAGCATGGCAAGTACTGACAACAAAGCCACATACCTGACATGGTACATACAAGTATCACAGGTCATGTCTGAGATGGGTGCAACAACATGAGCCAGCCAGATGAAAAAATATGTGCAATTCAATAAAGCATCAATGACAGGCATTACACATCAGCCATGCAGCATGCATAACTGTATGGGATATAGCAGCAAAAATATAGATGTGTTTGTGTAAGCAGCTAGTTATGGAATGGAACACAGGGAAGTACACTTCAGCAAGAGAATATTAATGGTGAATATGTACACCAGAAATTATTTAAGAGCCCTGGTTTCAACACTCTCCCTCCAAAAAAACACTAAAAATTAATTTGAAAGGTAAGATGTGCCTTCCCAAAAAGTTTATTAAACAAGTAAGCATTTTCTTCAGTAGGCTTCATCAGAAAACAAATTTACAACAGTCATACATATTTAAACCATTCATAAATAATCACATGGGTAACTGACCAATCATCATCAAGTTAAACAATTACGTCTGTCCCTCAAGTCACATAATTTAATCATGGCAGTTTATCTGCTTTAAAATACAGTTGCCAGTATAATTTGCATTTTAATAAAATAATATTCTAATCACCACCTATATTGTTACATGTAACTTTTTCAATAATAAAAAATATAAATTTATTAAACTTTTTGCGTAGTTTAGCATGTCTCACCAAGACATTATTACTATCTCTCTTTCTGATTGTATATATAGCTATATGGGTCTAGGACTGATGCGCGAATGGCTGTTTCACCGAATCCTAAATGGCCAGGCATACTTCTGCGAAATTGCTTTTCACCGAAGTAGTACTTTCGCGGAAGTATGCCTGCAGGTAGAGGGAGTTGTGGGGGAGTGACTGTTGCGGAGACCGTACTACAGTGCGGATAAGGGAATTTTTTCCTTTTCCCCACTATATTGCGATCTTGGAGTGAGAATATTAAAGTAGGGGGGTATGGGGGGCACTTCGTGGAAAGTGCTATGATTTATGTTGTTTAAACTCAGTATATGTATGATATGTGTTTTCAGTGTTTTGAGTTTTCAGTGTTTTGAAGTTTCAGTGTTTTGGTCTTCTATATTATGAAGTTTTCTCATTTTCAGTGTTTTGAGTTTTCAGTGTTATGAAGTGAATCTATATTATATATATATATATATATATATATATATATATATATATATAAAATCTCTATATATCTAATCTATATATATATATATATATATATATATATATATATATATATATATATATATATATATATACATGGATCTACTTCAGAACAACAACATTTCACTTACTCAACTCCCACTTCCCTGAGATGGAAGGACCAACAACTGCACAACACCGACATCTGAAGCAACGACTTTTTACACCAGGTAAGTAACAGCTTGGCCATCCCAAATAAAACAACAAAAAGAAACAAAACAAAACCTACCAATGTTGGGGGCTTTGCCCCCCACACCCCCTATGTGGGAGGCTTTGCCCCCACACCTCCCTAACTAAAAATACCAACTCCGAGATTGCACTACCATGGGGATAAGGGACAAAGTTCAACAGGATGTCCAAGCGGTTACTTACCTCACGTGAAAATTCTGTGTTTCGGATGTTGGTCTTGTGAAGTTGTCTGTCCTTTCATCTGCAAAATTTCAGTGTTGGGTAAGTGAAACTTCGGTCTACTGAAGTAGACCCATGTATAAATATATATATATATATATATATATATATATATATATATATATATATATATATATATATATATATATATATATATATATATACATATATATATATATATATATATATATATACATACATATATATATATATGTATGTTTTTTTTTTTATATGGATATATTCTCTTTTGTAATGGTTTCATGGTGGCAATATATACAACTTCAGATGTATTACAATTGCATATACCCGGATAGTAAAATATCTTACTTCAAGTTGCAGTGTTAATCCATGAACTTACATTACTAAATCTGCACTATTTACAATGGCTGCATGTAGTCATTTTTCCCAGCCTTTCATAATTTCTTGACATCATGTTCAGTTTTTCTACCCACACCGTATATGTATAAATGTAAACAGAGGTGCATGTTGCATTTAGGGGGAGGCATGTGCAATACCGTAATAAGTCGCCACAAGTATCCCCAGTATGTACAGTGATGTATACCTGTACATGCAGTAATGGCAGACAACAATGGAATGTTTAATGTGTAAATCAGTGCCATAAGGATAACGTAATATCCTCATGAGTGGAAGAAATGCTTGCTATATGTCAACAAGCAAGAGCTGCTAAAATGGAGCAGGGTGATTGTCAAATATTGCAATGCAGTTGTCATTATATCACCTGAATATCACAATGACAAATATGCACAACACAACGCAACATGAAGGCAGTCAATAATGTCAGATAAGTGAGGAGAAAAAGCTTGTTGCATCAGACATTGATAAATCACTTAATATGTATAGCAGGCAGTGATCAGCACAGTGGTCATCATTGCCTCAGGGTTAGAATGACACAACAGCACACACATTTAATTAACTGCCAGTGTTACTCTACTGCAGTTTAGGACACCCACACTATAAGCACAACATCCACACCATAAGCACACACTGTGGTCCTGGCTGCCCCTGCCATATCTTGAAACACTCTGCGCATAGTGCTGTATCAAGGAACTGGATGTGGTGACACTAACAGGCTGGGACACAGTGTGGGTATGAGCAGTACTGTCATGTGTCAAAATGGACATGATTTTTGAGTTCTGAATAGGTTGACCAACAGAAGATTTGCATGCACGTGAGGGTTATGTGTGGGTCTGCCGACAGAAGGTCTGCTTCTCTCCACTAGTGATAATCTGCTTATGAGTGTCAGGACAAGTAATACCTAGTTTGCACTATGACACTGTTCTAGCACCACCATGACAAGGTTTTTAACAAAGTGTATGACAGATGCCACATTATCGTGCTGTGCAGCCAATGCTACCATGATGTCTGCATGTTTGCACTCCTGACCATCATGTAACGCATGCAGCTGGTGCAGAGCACAACTGGTAGCATGAGTAAGTGCATGCCGGTCATTCCCATGACATTTCTGTGAATGTTCATGCATCTGTAACAGTAAGCATGCACCATCTCACATGAGTCCATACACATCAGCTGGATTCCCATGTGAAGTTCAATGGACAATATCAGTCTATTGTGGGACAAAGCTACTGTCACTACCTGACTCACCATGGGACAGCAGGTCACGGTTATTGTCATTTCTAACATCTGATAGGTTCATAGGTTCATAGGTAAGTACTAGGCTATCTGCCCAAGGGCGTTTATAAGCCTAACCAGAATGTGTTGGCTTTCGCCACTCCCTTAGATTAGTTCCCTGTGCCTCTGGCCAGCAGATCCATTAGTTCCCTGCGCCACTGTCCAGCAGAGCCACTGCAGTGATCCCCCGGGTAAATTTTCTGTTTCCCATCCACCCGTCAAGGTTTCTCTTGAAAAGTGTTAGTGAGGGTCTTTGCCTGATGTATATTGGAATCCTGTTTCAAAGCATGGGGAGTCTCTAGGACAGGAATCTATCCCTCCAGCATGTCCTATTTATCGTTGTGGTGAGGTTTATATCTCTAGAGCGTGTGGCTCTCCAGGATTTGTTTTTTTTTTTTTAGGTGGAGCATGTCCATCAATTCTGGGTTGGACATGGCATTGTATGTCAGGCAGAGATCACCTCTGAGTAAGCGGTATGCAACTGAGTACAGATGGAGTTTCTTGAGAAGGGCTGGATAGGGCTTCTGTTTGAGGCCAGTAATCCTCTTGGTGAGGTACTTTTGTGGTCTTTCCAGCTGTTGCAGATGTCTTGTAAGGTACATCACAAATGGGGCATTGTATTCTATGATGGGTCTAATGAGTGATGAGTAGAGAGGCACAATAAGCTCTTTTGCTCTAGATGTGAACCCTTTTGTGATTAGTTGGGCCACATAGAAGGATTTTCTAACCACCTTGGCAATATGATTATCAAAGGAGAGATTACTATCTACATGGGTCCCCAGATCCCTTATTATATTTTCTGTATTTAGGGGACTACCACCTACGTGGTAGTTTGAGGGTACTTTGTTTTTTCCAAAGGGGATGACTACACACTTTTTGGCATTTAGCTTGAGGCCATGATTTTGACACCAGGTATCCGGCTCAGTGAGACCCATCTGGAGGGTGTCTGTATCACCCGGAGAATCAATTATGGCCCCTAGTTTGCAGTCGTCTGTGAACTTGGTCAGCCATAGTCCTTTTATGCTTGCTTGTACCTCTGATAAGTATATACCAAACAAGAGGGGTCCTAGGACTGAGCCCTGGGGGACGCCACTTGTAACCGGTTTAGAGTCGGACATAGAGCCTGCAACTCTCACCATGTGGGTTCTATCCATGAGCCAGTTGGCAACCCATCTCATGATGTAGGGGTTTATGTTCAAGCTGGTGAGCTTGTCTATAATACTAGAATGGAGAATGGTGTTGAAAACCTTTGCGAAATCTAGGTAGGCTGTGTGGATCTCCTTTCCCTCATCTAATGCCTTGGTAACTGTCTCAAAGAAGTCCAAAAGGTTTAGGAGGCATGATGCCTCTATATCATTAGACTGGCCAGCTACACTATCTTCTCAGTAGGAAGCTATACTATGAACTGCCTGACTGTCCCCTTCCAGGCTGGACAATGTTGAACCCAGTGCAGTGTCCTGTGTCCCATTGACTGTACTATCAGACTGAGGTACATTACAGCCCACCTAATGATCAGTGGACAGGCTTGTGGAGGAAGCAGGAAGTGTTGCAAATACAGACAGAGATACATGTCATATACATTTACAGAGGTCAAATGAGGCAGGATACGACTGAAATAATTAACAAATATCTAACTACACTTACTAATTATGGTAATATGAGCTTACCAAGTCAGCATGACCATGGATAGTGCAATGTCCCTAGAAAGCAGTGATAAACTGTATTTGTCATATATCCAACAAATATAAAGGCCAATGTTAAAACAAACATACATGATGACATACCCAACATGTCCTCCTCTGACTCTACCTACAGTGGTGAGGGTTGAAATGCCAGTGAGATGTAAAAAGAGAACTGTATGCAATAGCTCAGTAGTAAGCAGATACATGGCATCATGTAGCACTGAAACTGATGCATTCAACACAGCAAAGACAAGATATACATATTGATTGGCTAACATTGTTTTCTATAAGACAACTGTCCTATGTGGGTGAGCAAAACAACATTAGACATAAAGGTCACATTGTACTTAAAGATATTCCGCAACTATTAGATTGCTTTATGAGGTCTGTCATGCTCAGGTGAAGTTAGTAACCATCAACATATGCTTTATAAGGTCTGTCATCCTCAGATGAAGTTAGCAACCATCAGCATAGTGTGGGACTTGTAGGTTATAGTGAAACACAATCAACAGGTGAGTACATCATACTTTTAACAACAGGCAGTGGAAAGCAAAGGACATTAATCAGCCTAACTGATTAGACAGACATGGGCCTGATGTATGCTGGCATTGGACAAATGTTTATGGCCCTGTGCAAGTGAAAAAACAATATTACACATAAAGGTCACAATTGCACTTAAAGATATCTCATAATAGAAATTATGTAGACTACTTAACCAGGTGTGTTATCCTTGGATGAGGCTAGTAGCCATATGTGCAATGTGAAAGATGTAGGTTATAGAGAACCACAAGCAACAGATGAGCACATCACACACTTAACAGCAGACAGTGGGAGGCAAAGGAGAGTGATCAGCCTAACTGACTACAGAGACTTTTACCTGATGTGTGATAGCACTGGGCAAATGTTAATGGCCCTGTGCAAGTGAATACATCAGTACAGATGGTGCTAATAGTGTCACCCAAGGACTGCTTATGTAACAGAATGTGCTAGAAGTCTTACTTTGTTTTCCTACATCCATGATGTTCAGGTGTACATGCCTTTGTTGTTCTTCTGTGACATGCATAAAAACAAATACGATGTGAATAAATCTCCATGAATGACAATTAAATTATGTTATGTGAATGGTGGACATACCTATATGTCTTGGAACACCTACCCCCTATCCACAAGGTATGTGATGATCCTGGCAGATGTTATGGTGGGAGGCCTGGAATATCATTGTCTCATCCAGAAGAGGTAAATCTGGCCCACCTCCAGTGACATTTTTCTCCCTCTCATAGTGGTGGGGTCTGCTGGTTGAATGGAAGATCACGTCAGAGCAATGGTGACAACAGACCTCCCATGAGTGCTTATGCTCACCCACATCATTCCTCATGTGTGTAATGTCCCACCACACTTGGTTCCACCAGAATGTATCTCTTGTCCATCATATCAGACTTCAGCCATGTTGCTGCAGGGCCTCCAGAATTATCTTGTTTTCCCTGTGAGAAAAGTTACCATGACTTTTCCTTGTCAATATCTATAAAAAGGTGATTTGCACATATCAAGAGGTATATATGAGGTGTGCCTATTCACAGATTAACCTTTAAAGCATATGTCAATGAAATGCCCTTCATATCCATTGTAATGCTATGCAAAGCAATAGATTCCATATGTATTGCCATCATGTGCAGAGCGTAGCGAACACACATGACATGTATCATTTGCTGAGTATATGTTATGAAATTTAAAGCCTACGTGTGCAAAGCAATACCCCATTCCACATTTTAGGATATATCATATATGCAGAGATGGAATTAAAACCCAATTCAGAAGAAATACTGACAACCATGAACCAGTCACATAACTACTACACCACCACTTCATCAGAATCAGCACTGATTTATTCATAGTCCTATGCAAACCCAACTAACCACACCATGCTGTCATCAACCACTAGGTATATGTCAAGGATGTCAATGTAGTTATTAACAAAGATCAGTACAAATGTGTCATGTACTCAGATGTAACTAACATATGTAGCTTTGTACATCAAAAAGCACCCCAAAACAATAACAACATATTAACATGGACATCTTAGTGTGATGGCTAGATGTGAAAACAACAACCATGTTATAGGCTGACCCATCTGATGTCCTGCCATTCCCACTAAATGGCATATCAGCTTTCAATGTAGGAGTAAGCATTAATGAATATGCCTAAATCATACTTTGTATGTATGATATGCAGACACTCCCATAAACCATGATTATGCACAAACAGTACTATAGACATACAGGTGAACCTGCATTACCAATAGATAGGGGTGGATTCCATCTGCATCAGCTGGTCATTGGGCTGCTGTGATTGTATCCAAACACCTGCACATGGAGAAAATCTCTGACAGTGATGGACATGTATCCATATTAATGCATATGGGGGAAGGCCACTCCTACCCTTCATGTAACTGATATATTAATGTTCAGATGCTTTCACAGTGCAAACTGCTTGAAATATGGCATATAAGATGCACTCAGGACATTGCAAACATCCTAGAGAAATACCAAGCACAGTACTACTACCAGGCTATATGCGCCACTTCTAAAATGTGATACTGGCACATTGTCAGATCATACCCTTGCTACCTGTGAACTTAATGGTACCTCAGTAAGCATTTTGTGCTAGGCATTCTACTCTAATGATTTGGAGAATTTGAAAATGATGTTGATAGAGAGTAGATTTTTGCTAGTCCAAGTGCCCAAATAGACTAAAGATGAGATTCTCTATTTTATTTATTATTTGTTTAATGGGAAAGTCTAACTTGGAGTGAAGCCAATTTTCAGCAGTGGCCTGGGGAGAAGTGCTTCAGACGTATGTCTTTGTAATGCAGGAGGAAACTAGATAACCTGGAGGAAACCCACACGAACACAGGGAGGACATGCAGACTCTACACAGAAGGGACCCTAGCTGAGAATTGAACTGGAGAGCCTCTTGGTGTGAGGCAACAATGCTACCATTGTACCTCTGTGCCATCCACTTGATGCTGAAGTCTATGTGGGAGATGAGCAGAGGATGCGGGCATGCCAACAGATCTTTGCACAGATTGGCATATGGAACCAGACTGAAAGGGAACTCCAAGGACACATCTTTATCTATAGGACTGGCATGCAGGTCCACCACAGATATGACAATCTGAATCATAGGGACCAGGGTGAACTTCACTAGAAGATCATGGAGGTTTCACTACACCTATTACATACTGTTATCATTTACTGAACAGATATTGTGCTATACTAATTTTGGACTACTAAATGTTCAATGTATGTATGTGCTACCATCAGTAAGTTAATTGTAATGAAAAATACAATGCAGTAGTAAACCAGTAATGTCTGTCTTTGCACCCCGAAGTTATATACAAATAAGCAAGGCCAGAAATGCAGGTGTGCAGGAATGTATAGTAGCAACACTACTCTTTCATGACTGTATGTGCTTATGATATCTTATATACAGTGATATTTATTAAGAAAAGCTAGCACACCTTGAACAAAACTGTGGCTAAGCAATGCAAGCAGTGTAAATTGAAGATGATTGTGTGTCGGTTTGAAAGCATTATTAATCATATTCGTTAAGCACTAATTTATTTTTATTATAGTTACCTACCATGACTGTGTTACATGGTTGTGAACTGATCTATGAAAAAGTATACATTTGTTTCATTGTCAAAGTGCAATAGTGCCTTCTATAGTAGGTTGTGGATGACTGTGCATTCTTTCTTTAGCCACAGCACTTCAAAATTCTCACATACAATGTAGTTTATTAACAAGGATCACATTGTAATCCCTTACAATAGTTATGGAAAAACAAAATATGTAGGCTCAGATTAAATGTTCAGTTATCACTATTCAAATCCATCATCTTCGGTCTGAGATAGAAATATGTGAACATTGCAGGTAAAATGCAATACATTTAAGTGAATTGTGCAATTACTCTTAATTTAACTGAAATGTACATATGGATGCCTACACTGTGGTACAGCCAAAAAGTTAGTGCTCTAGGTATAGTCAGTAACTGCACCCCTGTTTTTGGGTTTTATTCCCACAACAGCCCTTTTAATTCTGTCTAGCCCAATTTGGATTTTGCTAGACATATAGACATGTTTTGTTAAGTATAACTTCTGCAGGATCATTTCTGTTACAATATTTCATCCA
This sequence comes from Protopterus annectens, assembly GCF_019279795.1. Lineage (NCBI taxonomy): Eukaryota > Metazoa > Chordata > Ceratodontiformes > Protopteridae > Protopterus > Protopterus annectens. The sequence continues at coordinate 500,181,859 of NC_056728.1, read as the reverse complement.
TTTAGGCCATGGATTACTCCGTATTTCTTCATCATCCACAGCAGGTCGAGATTGTTCATTACAGTGTAGTTTATTAACAGATTTCATTGTGATTCCCTTGCAATAATTATGTAAAAACAAAAAAAAAATGTGAGCTCAGTCTTAACTGATGAATAACCATTCACATACATTACATTCTGACTGAGTTAAAAATATATGAGTAGTGCAGGTAAACAGGGATTAAAAATGAGTGAGTTATAGAATTACACTTGAGTTGCAGCAAATGTGCATACATTATCCTTAAACTGAGATATAGCTGAAAGTGCAAGCACTCTAGGTGCCATCAATAACTGCAGTCCTATGTATAGGTTCTATTCCTGCTGCAGTCCTTTTAGTCCTGTAATGCCTAGATTGGATTTTGTTAGACATTTAAGCATGTTTTGTTATACATGACTTCTGTAAGTTGATACATCTCTGTTGTAGTATTTTTATAATGCAGATATTAATGTATTTCATCAACTTCTGCAATGTTTTGAGTAAAAATGACTGTGTAATGTTTAATAAAGGTACCATCTGTTACACCACACAGGTCAGCAAATAGCATTCATCTTTAGTATTGCATGATACATATATATATATATAAATATATATATATATATATATATATATATATATATATATATATATATATATAAATATATATATATATGGGTCTACTTTGACTCATCAAAATTACACTTCACCGATTCCTAGTTGGCTGACTCCAGCGAAACAACTTTAAACTGAAAGAGCATTGACTAGTGAAATCCTTTCCCTGTGAAAGAACCCCTTAGCCACCACTGAAAAAACCTCAAAGGAACGAAACTAAACTCAGCCAAGTGGGAGTCTTTGCCTCCATAACTCTCCTAATTTAATATACCATCTCCAAGATCAAACTACACTGCAGAATGGGCAAAGCTCACCCTGTTGGCCAAGTTGTCTGTTTCACAGAGAAAAGATTTTGGTAGTCCGTGGTTTTGGTTTAAAGCCATTTCGCTGAAGTGGACTCAGCCAACTTGGAATCTTTATAGTGCAATTTCGATGAGTCAAAGTAGATATATATATATATATATATATATATATATATATATATATATATATATATATGCATATATGTACACATCCCTTTTTGCTGTCTCAACACTCTCTATGTTTATGCAGTTAGAAACTAGTGTGTGTGTGTGTGTGTGTGTGTGTGTGTGTGTGTGTGTGTGTGTGTGTACAGATGCAAAGACATATCACTCTACATATTTTGCATATAAACAGATAGATACAGATATAGCTATATACATGCACATACACTTGGACAAACCCACACCACATACACACACACACACACACACACACACACACACACACACACACACACACATATATGTATATATATATATATATATATATATATATATATATATATATATATATATATATATATAAACATACATACATACACATCTACAAACATATACACACATACATAAATTTGTATATGTTAACAGTTGGCTGTCTGTATTGGTTTGCATATATGCCAAGGTATCTAATATGTCAAAATGTATACATCTATGAGATATATATATATATATATATATGTATATATATATATATATATATATATATATATATATATATATATATATGTGTGTGTGTGTGTGTGTGTGTGTGTGTGTGTGTATGCATATATATATGTGTGTGTGTGTGTATGTGTTTATTAAAGTATCAGCGTATGCATCTGTGCTGTACGTATGTCACAGTACTAATAATATATTACTCCGGGGCACATGATACCGTTGTCAAGGTAACCCCCTTCTACTTATTGTGCAACGAGCACTAACCTCTTTTAATTTTTGCTATCTAATGTGCATAATTCCGATTACATCATTCTTCATATGGTACATTGGGCCTGTCTCACATTGTATCCACCAGCCATTTTGAATATTATTTTGCTGGGGTAGACAATGTCAATTGGTATTGTGTGTCATCCTTTAACTGTGTATTCAGATATCAAACATATTCACATAACTGTAACTTATTTGTTTCTTACACAAAGCAAGTAGCTATGTAGGTAGAGTACTGGACTCTGGTGTAGACATAGACAAATGCTATTGGTTTGAATATATCTTCTGTTAGTTTGTTGTCAGTTATCCCTGTGTGTGAGATACTTTTGCACTGTCAATTATATCTCCATCTATAGAAACTGCTACCTAGGCCTGTATGACAGTTCTTAATCACATAAAGTGTTTATCCTACATTATGCACAGAGGTACTGTAAAATTAACTGCTGACTAACCTCATAACACAGAGGTATTGTTGTCACTTAGTATTTGTTATCCTTTTATTCATACAGATACTGAAGAGCGAGCGAGGAACTGTTCTAGCTGTATTGAAAGGATGCACAGACATGAGTAGCAGTGATGAGAGAGAGGTATATGTTACTATTTTCAGCCTTGTTTTTACCCTGAATGACTAATATTCCTCCTCTATCTCCAGTTTGAAATGTTTATGCAGACGGCATCCACAAATGCAAATGTGTACACAACCATCCCATAATGCAACAACAGGGTTTATCTCCTATGTGTTAAATCAGTGTGCACATTATTTTGTGCACCCTGCATTCCTACATGTCCTTAAACATTTGTTAGGGGTTATAGTGAGGTTAGATGATGTTTGCAGGCACAATCAAAATATTAGTAATCTATGTTCTACTTTTACAGTGATTGGATGTAAATATATTGATTTTAAGTTATGTGTCTTTGCTGAGTTGATAGTTGCTCCTGTCGACATATAACATAGTTCCTACTGTTTCTTATGTTTTATCAGTATGCAGCGACTTTCATGTATGGTAGTGGTTCACAGTTTTCTTCACAATGTGCATACCTGGCTTGTTCATTTATTGGAAGGTTGTCTGCAGTTTCAAAGTGTCAGTGATGTTGGCAGAGTTGTAGTACTGTGTATTGCTTGAGCTCTGCTTTTCTTGAAGCAAAGTTTAGTTGCACAAGGATGGTTATCAGATCACTAAACATAATTGCATATGGTTTTGCACCTTACTGTTTCATATAACCCTCCTCTGTGTTGTGTTAGTGAAGCATTTCCACTGATGTCTACTATAAGCCTATGCTGTTTCAGGATGTCAGTTACATTTGTTTAATCTTCTTTGGTTGAGTGACACTTAATAGGATTTGACAACAAATTATGTGTATGCCTGTTATGTACATATGGCATAACATGGCCATGCTGTATTATATTGAAAGAAAAATGTGTAATGATGTGACCTATAAATTCCACTCCAATTCTAATGTAAGGATTCTGTGATGTTATCTATTGCCCATAGTATAACGTTACACTTATTTGCATACATATCCCAACAATATACTTGAGTTTGTATATATGTTGATTTAGATAAAATCACTTAAAAATGGGAGATATGTCAACATGTATTTGAAGTTGCACATATTACTGTTGTATCATTTTTGTTACTGTTTTGGTGATACTTCAACATAAATGTGTGTTTATCATTGTACTGTGAATCTTTCTATGTGCCATCTGTTACTTTCCTTTGGTGTTGCCCACATCCTGCACAGAGTATCTTTGAATATTTGCAATGGTGTTTATTTTCATTAGCTACACAGTACTCCTGTGTATGTGTGTTGCCATACATATGACATGCTGCTACTGATAAACATACACATGTAACAAAATATGTCACCCTACTACACCCTGTGATTTATTTAAATTAGGTCATTCTCCAGTTTGGTTTACATTTTGATGGGCATGAGCATTCATTTCTCTGATTCAACCTAGATTATTGCCATCTATGTGGATGATATCATTGGTACATATGCTCTCATCTCAGACATATGATATGTGCAACTTGACAGCTTTTCTTCTGAATTTAATAATCATCCTTAGGGGACAGTAATGTTAATTTAACAATTTCAATACAATGATCATATACAGGAATCGTTGATGCTGTTCATTGCACATCATATGGTTGAGCATATGTTGATTTGTGTCCACATGTTAAATGCTTATAGTAATTAGATGGTGCAGATGTCATTGTTCAGTGATATTTGCATACCTTACTACATATTGTAACTACATATCATTATGCACCAGTGATACCACTGACTACAGTATTCCTTGGCATGTGGATTGCATGCAGAGATATTTGCTTATTGTTATGTGTGCTCATTTACAGGCTATTTTATATGCTGTTCTGACATGTCCACCGATGTCTCCTGGCTCTATTCTGTTACACTTCCACTATGCACATTAATACTGAAAGGCTTTCCTACACACCTTTGATAGAGGCAAATACTACACTGTCACATGATGTACATGATGTGTGTTCCTACCCAATGATATAATAATATTGTCTGACCCATTTATTCAATTATCTGCATTATGTATAAAATGGATGTATTGCAAATGAGTTGTCCGTAACTATCTGATTGACATAACAGACAAGTATGTAATATGTTAGGGTTGGATATATTGCACATTGTGACAAAATCATTACAGATAGATTAATGCTCATCACAGTGACACATGACATGAGTAGTAAATTACTACTGTACACGGTCTATGAATCTGTTATATTGTTATATTTATTGATATTATTTTTTTGCTGTCAATGCTTTTTTTATAAATAAATTGATGATTTACAGTTATTGTCATGTTACAGAGTTCAGGACCTGTGCCACTCACCCATTCAGTGTAGAAGTTGATGAAGTGCTCAACTGTTTCTATCACAGTCTGCCTCTGAGGATTGTGGGGACATCTGCATGATGAAAACAACATGGGACAGGGACTAGCATGGGCCATTGTTCCTGGAGACAAACAGTGAGGAGACTTCCACCACACCAGTCTAAAGACCTGACAGACCAGATAAGTGATGTTTTCTGGACACAGGTAAGAGACATGATGGGAACATTCTTCCAAGACATGGCACATACATGACTCCTTCTGGCAGACCACCAGGGAGATCATTTGAGATGTTTGACCCCATCATGGAGGGCCTTCTGGACCTTTAATATTGTCTATGTGTTCCAATAATGTCATGTTGCCACCATGTTGTATCCCTAGTTGGTAAACTTTCATTACTAAGTGCACTTTTGTGCAAAATCACATACTGCAGTCCTGCTTGCAATATGTACCTCTTGATGCACACTTCACAATTGAGATTTAGCTTTGAGCAGCGTATCTGTCACTGGAGGAGTGGTTTCAGCTCATAATCTGTAGTTTTATTGACCATTTTGGACTATTTCTATCCCTTTCATCTCTCTGTTTAAAAACCCATGTTTGCCCAGTTTTTGCACTTGTATTACCTCAGCAAGATCCTGCCTGGGTGTCCTGCAGAGTTCTACAGCAGAAGAGAGAGAAAAGGGAGACTTTGGGTGGATTAAGTACCTCTGTTTTGCTTTTTATTGCTCATTTTCACTAACAGCACTATTCTGAACATTTTTTTATTAACTTTGCAACTTATTCGAACTGCTTTTTGCATTCTGATACTGTTTGCACTTTAACTGATTATTTTTAAGTGTTTTTCAACTGTTGAATTATTGAGGGCTATACACTCAAGTGCAATAGCCATTTTTCTGTATTAAAAGAGTTTGTTTTACTGTATCTGTTTTCATTTTTGAAAAAAAAAATATATCATATCTCTCTACTCGTTTCCTGCCTTTCTATAACCAGTAGAGTCTGTTTTTCAGATTTTGCTGAATTCTGGGCTGTTTTGTAGTTTCTGTATTGCCCAGACCTTACTAAGACAGAAGGAAGATTCTCTGCTCATCATTGAGAGTGGTGAGCTTTGAGCAGCCTATCAGTCGCTGGAGGAGTGGTTTCAGCAAAGAATCTGTAGTTTTATTGGCCAATTTGGGCTTTTTCTATCCCTTTCATCTTTTTGTTTAAAAACCCATGTTTGCATGGTTTTTGCGCTTGTATTACCTCAGCAAGATCCTGCCTGGGTGTCCTGCAGAGTTCTACAGCAGCAGAGATTGAAAAGGGAGACTTTGAGTGGATTAAGTAGCTCTGTTTTGCTTTTTATTGCTTATTTTTGCTAGTCACACTATTCTGAGCATTTTTTATTAACCTTGCAACTTATTTGAACTGTTTTTTGAATTCTGATACTGTTTCCACTTTAACTGATTGTTTTTAAGTGTTTTTCAACTGTTGAACTGTTGAGGGCTACACACTCAAGTGCAATAGCCATTTTTCTGCTTTAAAAGTGTTTGTTTTACTGTATCTGCTTTAATTTTTGAAAAAACAAAACAAACAAAAAAAATCCTATCTCTCTACTCGTTTCCCACATTTCTATAACCAGTAGAGTCCGGTTTTCAGATTTTGCTGAATTCTGGCCTGTTTTATAGTTTCTGTATTACCCAGGCATTACTAAGATAGAAGGAAGCTTCTCTGTTCATCAGAGAGAGTGGTGAGCTTTGAGCAGCCTGTCACTAGAGGAGTGGTTTCAGCTCAGAATCTGTAGTTTTATTGGCCATTTTGGGCTATTTTATCCCTTTCATTTTTCTGTTTAAAAACGCGTGTTTGCAAGGTTTTGCGCATAGCACAGCACCGTTTAACTAGAGTTAAACTATTCCTGGTGCAAGAAAGTCTGCTCTTCTAATTTTCCCTTAGAACTAGCCAGTTTTCTAGTTTTATGACTCAAAACTGTTTCCTTGTGCTCAGCACTTGTTCAAAACTCATTGCAAGCATGAAATAATCTACAACTTACTGCAGCACTCAACTTTCCTCACTTGTTAGGAGGAAAACAGTTTTTAGTACTTAAATTAATAAGCACCTTTCCAGGCATGTCTAAGGGTCAGCTCCCGGTATTTTCTCCTGTCCACTTGATGAATGTGGACATCTTGGGGCAATGTAGCAATTGCCTCATGTACACCGACAACTCTCTCCTTCTACAACCCAACGCTACAACCTGTGAGAGATGCACTTATACAGCCAAACTGGAAGCAAAGCTCTCTCCAGCCAAGACTGTACTAGACAGTCAAGAGTAGAACGTAAACACTTGCACCACACCACACTCTACACATAGTCCATCAAAACCTACACCACCTAAATCCACACATAGTAACACAAAACACACGCCTACATTCGTGGAGGCTCTCAATAAAAATCTGCCCAAACAACAGACAGCTCCAAAGCTGAAACATAAGTAACCACCACTCCCCAACACTACCCTAATGGCACATAGACCACAAAATCAGTGTGCCACTAAATCTCAGCCCATAAGGAAAACCAATGTACCCAACACACTATTCATAGGTGACTCTACAGTCAGGCACACTGATGTCCCAGTCACCAGGCTAAACAAGAAGGAAGTTACTGTCAGCTGCCTGTCGTGTGCCAGGATCTGCCACATAATGCAACTACTCAGGTCACTCCACAAGTACAAATATGACTCTATCATTGTCCATGTTGATGTGAATGCCCTGAGATGTACCTCCCTGGACTACATGAAAAGAGACATGGAGGAGCTCCTGGATCATGTAGCCCAGGCAGGTATGACCCTATCCCTGAGTAGCATCCTGCCATCACCCAGAATGATACCACAATACAAGGACAAAATGATTGACTTCAACAATTGGCTAAGCTTCTGGTGTCATTCTAAGGGGATCCAGTGTCTGTCTGCCTGGGATGACATGATCCACAGACCACGATGCTTTGCCAGAGATGGCCTATACCTGTTGTCCCTGGGAGTCCGGATACTGGCTAAGGCTCTTGCCAGTCCTATAGTGCCTTTTTTAGGCAAGCTTCAAATGACAAACTTACCACAGTAGTAGGTAGAAGCAAGCAAAATCTGAGTGTAATGCTAGTCAATGCTGGAAGTCTAAACCTGAAAATGCACTCACTCGAGGCACTCCTTAAAATGGAGAACATCAACATCTGTGCAGTGATGGAGACCTGGTTCAAGGCTCCAGAGAGCACCCCTGCATTACCAGGCTATAACTCATACCACACCTTTTGGCCACCTAACCTGAACCGAAACACTAAAGGAGGAGGCATGTCCATATTCATTAAGGATATCCACACCTCCAGGCTAGTTGCTAAACATAGTGCATCTGGAATTATCTAAGTGCAGCTAAAACTTGGCAAGACTGCAGTCCAGGTTGTAGCTTGTTACAGATCCCCCACCATGCCCCAGGATGCCCACTCCACGTTTCTTGATATACTGGTTAATATTAAGGTACAGCCCAATATCCTAATAATGAGTGATTTCAACTACCCCACCATCAACTGGGAAAACTACTCATGTACTAACTCATTTGCTCAACGCTTTCTGGAATTCATAAATTCCAATGACCTGGATCAGCTTGTCCATACCCCCATCAGGGGCAGCAATATCCTGGACCTGGTCATTACCAATATGGGCAACTGATGTTGCATGCCAGAGGTCAACTCCTCGCTGGTCACATCCAACCACAAGCTAATCACCCTGGATATCAATATCCTGCCCCCCCCCCCATTAAGGAACCCCCCATAAAAAATTTCTCCAAAGCCAATTTCATGCTTCTTAAAACAGAAGTGGCAAGCTTAATGACACCCATACAAATGGAAAATAGAGGTATGACTGCTGAATCCTATACAAATGCACTGTATAAACACATACACGAGTGCATGGAGCATGCCATCTCCAACAGAACCAAGATGCTATCCTCAAAAAAAAGGAAGCTAGTCTGGTGGTCCCCTGCCATAAATAAACTCAACAACTGAAGGAAGAAGCTGTTGCAAAAAAGAGTAAAATCCCCTGATTGCAGGAAATCCCTGGTCAGCCTCAGTAAGAAGCTGAGATCCCTCATAAAATCCTCCAAAGCTAGTTACACAAATATAATTGCCACTGATTTTAAAGACAACAACAAAGCACTCTACAACTATGTCAAGAATCTCAATGGTGACACTCAGATCTGCTCTGAGCTATAGCACAATGGCACTAGATATACAGAACCAATTGATATTGCCAACATCCTGGCAGATAGGTTCAGTGCAAACTTCACCCCACCCCCCAAAGGGCCATTCACTATACTGGAAGAATGCAAAGTTCCTGTAATCCCAGCTGCACAAGTAAAGATTGTATTCTCCAAAGCCAAGGACGCAGCATCCACGGGACCTGACAACATCCCAGGCTGCATTCTGGATGAACAACAGAACAAACTGGCACCCCACCTAAGTACCATGTTCAATCATAGCTTCACTTCAGGCTTTGTGCCTACTGAATGGCACACAGTGACGGTTATCCCACTCCACAAAGGGGTTGCCACCATGGACCCGGGAACTACTGCCCCATTAGCCTGATGAGCCTGGTCTGCAAGGCCATGGAACATATATCATCTTGGAGCTTATAAACAAGGACATAGGTAACATCTAAACTCTGGACCCCACTCAGTTTGGGTTTGTAAAAGGTAGGTCATGTCTCCTAAACCTGATTGACTTCTTTGAAGTAGTCACCAGAGCTGTGTATGAGGGTAAGGTGGTGCACACAGCTTATCTTCACCTCAACAAGGCTTTCAACACCATCCCCCACTCTGGAATTATAGATAAACTCACTAGACTGGGCATAAATCCCTATGTCACAAGATGGGTGGCCAACTGGCTCACTGACAGAACCCACACAGTGAAAGTAGCTGACTCCAAATCCAACTTCAGACCAGTGACAAGTGGAGTACCACAGGGCTCCGTACTGGGTCCTCTCCTGTTTGGCATCAGCTTCTCAGAAGTCCAAGCTAATACAGCAGGTCTTTGGCTAGTGAAGTTCATAGAAGACTGCAAACTAGGTGCCATAATAGAATTGCCTAATGATGTAGACATTATACAAAGGGGCCTCACTGAGACTGATGCTTGGTGTCAAAGTCATGGCCTCAAGCTCAATGCCAAGAAGTGCATTGTCATGCCCTTTTGGAAAAACACTGTACCCATAAACTACCACATAGGTGGTAGCCTACTAAACACCAAAAGTGTGATAACAGACCTTAGGACACAGGTGGACAGTAGACTCTCCTTTGATAATCACATCGCCACAGTAGTCAGGAAATCCTTCTACGTGGCACACCTCATCACAAAGTGGTTCACCTTCAGAAAGAAAGAGGTCATTGCTCCTATCTACTCATCCCTCATAAGACCCATTATAGAGTACAATGTCTCATTTGGCATGTACCTCGCAAGACATCTACAGCAACTAGAAAGGCCACAGAAATACCTCACTAAGAGAATTACCAGCCTCAAACAGATGCCATATGCAGATCATCTCAAAAAACTCCAGCTCTACTCCATCACTTATTGCCTACTCAGAGGTGACCTCTGCCTAATATACTAAGCCATGTCAAATCCACATCTGTTGGACATGCTACACTTAAAGAAACCCTGATCCCTCTGAGCCACATGTTCCAGGGACCTAAACCTTGCCACCACAATAAACAGAACATGCTGGAGGGCTAGATTCCTCTCCCAGAGACTTCCCCTGCTCTGGAACAGACTACCCATTCATGTCAAGAAAAGCTCTTCATTAGCTCTCTTTAAGAAGAATCTTGAGAATTGGAAGGGAAATAGGAAATTCACCCTGAGGATCACTTCTGTGGCTCTGCTAGACAGGGGCACATGAAAATAACTTTCTTGGGTGGCGAAAGATAGGGAACTTTTTTGGATAGGCTTATATAGGCCCCAGGGCCGATAGCCTAGTACCTATATATGAACCTGTGAACCTACATAATTTCACTACATTATGAAACATGTCTGATGAAGTGTTTGTTATAACGCGAAAGCGCTAACACTGCAGCTGAATTGTTTTTTTGTTTTACAATAAACGTGGTTTCTACTATTCGGAGGAAACATTTTTTTCTCATGTTTTGCAGTACATGGTGCACCTTCTTGTTTTTCTATTTGTACATTATGAAACATGTTCAAATACATCACTACCATTATGACCATCATGAAATGTGAACTTCATAGGCTGTTATTTATGCCGAATGTTTTATGGACATGCGACTAAATTATTCCTGCACTCAGTATGTGACCTACCTCATCTGCATACAGTAGTCCATGAGATTTATTTTCTGATCTAGTCTGACCTTGTATGTGACAGATTGTTCTGATGCAGTTTGTAGTGCATCAGTGTCACACTTGTCCTGGTGACAGGGCTCAAATGACTACATGAAAGTGATGACATGTGACATGTGTGGTACATCACACCTGCTAAGTTTTATGACATTCCACACACGCATATTACTGTAGTGCCATTCTACTGTGAATATGTGCACATGGTTAATATATGCACATATTTTGCACGTTGTTGTCACCCTATTGATATTTTGTTTATCTTTTGACATGCATGCCATGTCAGGATATTCACTACATTTATGATGCTTGTGTGTCACAAAGTCCCATTGGCACTCTTCCCCTTATATGTGAAGTTCCATGATAGTTTTATATGCCTTGTATTACCAAATTTTCTTCTCTTTTCATCATGTATACTTTAAGTATTCACCTCTGTGTAACCTGTCTCCTTGCTATATGATGTTACTTGGGAGGATTGATATTTAATATGTTGTTTTTGTCATTTTACGATGTTATCATATAAATGGCACATGTAATGGATTTCTGAATTTTCAGCTTTTTTATTATGGCACAATGCCACTATATTGTGCCTATAGCTTCTCTTATGACATGTATACATCTCTGTTGCCTGTTCAACTTGTTTACATTCCTAGATGGTTTTCCTTCTGTATAATACACCTGTGTTTGCTTTGTATAGCTGTAAGTTTAAATGCCTTTAATGGCAGTAACACACAAAATCAACCCTTGTAAAATAAAAATATGAATGATTATTGCTCCTGCAAGTAGTGTGCCATAGTTGTAAACACACTAATGTCGTTAATCAGTAATACACATTTACATGTAATATTGTTATTGCCTTTTGTGAATGTGCCACCTGGTATCTTATGTTTGCATAGCTGTATATATATATATATATATATATATATATATATATATATATATATATATATATATATGTATTTTCAACTTACTTTTATTATGTATCTATGCTAATTGTTCTTTACCTGTTGCATATTACTGTGTTGTTTGTGCCATTTGGATATGGACATGTAAATAGCCATCACAAGATGCACGATACACACGTGTCGGCTATTGGACCTTTACTGCATATTTGTGATTGCACACATTTTTTTTGAGATCATATGAAATATAGGCAGTCTGGCAGTCGGTGTAGAGGTTTCTTGCTCAATTCTTCTGTAACCATTCACTAACCTGCCATCTTTAATTAGGGTATTTCACAATAACAGCAAAACAATGAATGGAATCATCTGTGCTGGTGTGTGTGTGTGTTACATTAAAGATGCCTGCATGGATGTAGAGTGTATGTGTGTCTTCTTAAAGGAAAATATGCAGCTGAAATGTTAAAGAAGAAATGATTATTATTTTTTTTTAATTAATTCAAAAGTAAATGTAGAAGACCACTGGTCAGCAGGCCTCCCCAGCCACTGAGCCGTATGCCACTGCTTAGGTCAACTAGTGTTGAATCCAGCTTGGCTTGGGAGTAATAATATGAGCAGTGCTTATACATACTTCGGTTGAATTCATAGGGAAAGTGCTTGAGAGTACATGGAAGGGGAGTGTGTTCCTCACAAGTTCTGTATGTGTTTCTTTGTCTGATGACATATTTCTTATTCTTGTTTACAATAATGAAATTATTTCACTTCATTTGTTTAAGCTAAGTGATGTAAAGCTTTTTATGGGTCTATGTTAATCCAGTGAATGGTAAAATCATCGAACAGCATATATCATCAAACATTCTGTTTATCAAACCATTCAACTAAGATCACATTACTGTAGGGATAAGGAAATTTGCACTTTTCCCACTGTGGTGTGATCTTGGAGTTGGTATATATAATTAGATGGGGGTTGTGGGGGCCAGAGCTCCCCCTCATAATGGAGTTTCAATGAATGGCATTTACAGTGTAATGCCATCCGGCAATTTTACCATTCAAATGGTAAACATAGACCTATTTTTATACACATTACAAAATACTTTGACATAATAATGCACTTCTGTACAGATTTAGTTAAGATTAACATATATATATATATATATATATATATATATATATATATATAAAATATAATATATTTATATATATATAATATAATATAATATATATATATAGATAGATAATATAATATAATATAATATATAGATAGATATGTAAATATATATATATATATATATATATATATATATATATTTATATATATATATATATATCAAATTATTTAAGCAAATAGTATTATATGGGACTTCACTCATACCAGCAGATTCATCTTCAGCTGTAAATAGAAGACATAAGAGAATTCTTGCACACCTGTATTTCAAATTATTATGTTGTTGTTGTATCTTTCGGCTTTTCCCGGTTAGGAGTCGCCACAGCAGAACTCCGGTCCGCTAATGATTGGCAGTAGATTTTTACATGCCGAGTTGCCAGCCTTGATGCACAACCTTCAACAAAGGTACGCCCATTCACGCATGTCTCCACACAGAAGACACTTTAGCTGAGAATTGAAAAGTACAACGTCTTACTGTGAGGCGACAACTCTATCGCACCATCACCACCGCAGTTCTATTTCAAATTATTATATATAATATATATATATATATATATATATATATGTATATATACATATATATATATATATATATATATATATATATATACACATATATAATATATATATATATATATATATATATATATATATATATATAATATGTGTGTTTGTGTGTGTGTGCATATGCATCACACAATGCATTTTTTTTGCTTACCTATGCACAACTCTATGAATTCTTATAATAGTGTGTCAGTATTCCCTGTCATGCGAGAGAAAAATGTATGCAATGTGGGTGGAATGTTGTTTTCAAAATACTATGGTGTAAATGTAACACTGTATTCAGGTAGAACTTATTCACGTACAGAGAAATGAAATAATTTGTGGACATTTGCATTTACATTCCTGTACAAATATGTCTGATTTGATAGATGATGCAAAGGTAAAACAAGTACTCATTTCTCAGCAAAGTTTATCTTGCTCATTCACTTGGCACAGCACCCCCACCCCCTCCCTCAACCCACCCTGACTGAGACTTCAGCCATGTTGTATGTGCAGTTGCAATACTTTTGAACAAGCAGCTGTGTGTTAAGCAACCATTATAGTAATATTTATGTGGTCTACACAAAACTGGCTTCATGTAATCAAAGTAGTAAGTCAGGTTATGCAATAGTAATAAATGAAATTAATATGTGTAATTCAAATGCAGTATTTATAAATACATGAACAACTATTTCTTGTAATGCTGCACAAGTAGTATGTCTCTGATTTACAGAGCCATATATACAGCTTATTATTTTAGTAAATATATGTTGAATTTGCATTTATTAAGATAATTATGTTAACACATAATCTATCTTTTTTAAAAAAAGATGCATTTATATGTATGCACGTTTATGATTTCCTTTGCATTTTCATACTAGGATTACAGGTAATAGTTGCAGTTATACATCTTTTTCAGGAAATACCTCTACTTATGCAAAGTTGTTATACTTTTTTAATGACCCAGTGAAATAGTGATGATTAAGAAACAAAGTTTTGTACTAACTATAGAACTCTATCCTTCTCTCCCCTACTTGGTCTAGCCATTCACCCAGCTGGTCAGCCCTACCCTTCTGCAAGTCATTGTAGCAGTGATGGCACTTCTGGCCAGTGTGGATGATCCTCCACCTCCTGCCAAATATCTATTTTTTCCATATACTTCCACATATGCACACATCAGTCTTATTACGATATGAATAATCGAGAAGATAGAGCATGATAAGGCTCTCTTTGTCAGACCAGCTTGGAACACAGCCTCATGCTTTCACAGGTGATGCCATGATGTGAAATGCTAGAACCAAAATAGAGGAAGTTTGGCCAGGGCTGTAGTTCACAGGTTCAGAACTGCTCCCTTCGGGGTGTGAGGTTACCTTAACCAAACCCTGTTAACTTACAGAGGCATTACACTACATATTGATATTATTGGCAAGTTTGCTTTGAATTTTTTTCTTAAAGGAAACCAGTCACATTTCACTTACATACTGGATATAAAATGAAATGTATTGAATAATTGTTAGTTATATGATCTACAATTGCTACTGCTGCTGGTCATTGTATAAGGTGCCTTTTGTGGGCTATTACACCTGAATGGCAATTATACATTGCTCATATATAGTACAGCAGTAGTTATACTTTTTTTGGGTGGAATAAATATATTGATGTGCATTATGTGCAGGTTTTAGGAATGTGTGAATTGTGTGAGGTGTTAAAGTGTGATAGATGACATTAGATGGGTGGGATTACACTTTATATTGGTGCAAACTTTCATTCAGATGACTCCATGTTTTTATTTTAGCTATATTCTGATTTAGGTTAGTCTAGGGCCATTTGGCATTACCATAACAAGCTTGTGACTGCTGCGAAGTGCTGTGGGTTGTGAAACTGTCTACAGCATGCTTATGTCAGTCTGGGTCCATGTTCAAGATCGTCCAAGACAGATGTATGGCTCACACAGTGTGCACACATTTGCGTATTACTACAGTTCATAGAGATAAATTAAAAAAGGCATCAATTGTACCAAACTGGACATTACCATATTAATTTTCTAATACTCATGGTAAGTGGGAAATGTTTCAGAATACAACAGACTTCTTAAAGTAAGCAAATATTTTAAAATATATTATAATTTAATAAGAAACACTTATGAAAAAGTGGAATTACTGACAAAGTTAAGAAATGTTGTTTTTACATATATAATGTGCATTTTATGACGACAATGAATAATAGCTGTGATTACTTCATTTAGAAGTTGGATTTTAGTATAGAAGTAGTGGAAATAATTCGTGATCATTGAAAACAATAATTGCTTTCATATTCCTTAGTGACTGTGCACACATGGTAGAAATGCAGTTATTTTATCGTGAAGATCTCTAGTGGTAAGAATAAAAACATGCACATGTCTTTACTGGGTGATTTCTGACTGACAATGATTAATCAAAAAAAATGGCAGTATTATGAATACCTGAAAATGATAGAGGGTAGGCTACGAATCCATTTTATCATAAAACTGATTACTTTAATGACTTGAATGCACTGCAAGTAATATATCAGAATTTCACTTGGCTAGACTGAGATATCTATATATAATTATGTAGTTTGTGTCAGCTAACCTCTTTATGAGTGCAGCAGGCACACTTGACCACTGTTTTGTAGTTTAAAAGATAACATCAAAAACTTTTCACTGTGTGACTATTACCATTTTTTAAAATGCAGTAATGATGGAAAATAAGGGATCAAAGCAGAGAAATGATAACTTCTTCCATGAGGAAAATGGTATCCTTATGGCAGCCCTTAGGACATGTGGGGAACTTCTATTGGATAGAAGTGTGCCTAAACAAGCCAAGAGGTCCAAAGTCTGCAGTAGGGTTACCATCTGTCCCACTTTGCGAGGGACAGTCCCTCTTCGGGCAGTTGTGTCCTGACAAAAAATTGTAAAAATGGCAAATGTCCTGAGATTTTAGGACAAAATTATTTCCTATATTTAATGTAATAGTTGCATAAAACAGTTATCCTGTATCTAAAATACCTAAATGTTATAAGAAACAGAATAAGCAACTAAAATGCTACAAGACTAAGCTGTTATTTAGGCACAAAAGTTAAGTTCTATCCTTTGTACTGACCGTGTGTTAGTGTCGGCCTGTAATATCTGATGTTTGTACCAAAAATGTCCCACTTTGGCCATTTGAAAAGGTGGCAACCCTAGTCTGCAGTCAAGTACTTCTTGATATTAATGCAGCGGGTAGCAGAACTCAAGCATTAGCACAGTGCAAGAAGAGGGCAAATTATATGGTAGGATGTGCTAGAAGCAAGGTCAGGCAGAATGTAATTTCCCACACCATCATGGGAAGAGTGCCTCCGACAATTATTCAGTTAACACCAGATGAGGAGTACCTTCTGTCCACCCAGAGGGATGAGTATGACACAGATGATGGTGGGAAAGAAATAACCAGAGGTAGTGTGGACATTGAGTATTACCAATGTCTGCAGGAACAACACTCGTCCACTCATGAAGTTTGGTTTAAAAACAGTCACATATATTTAACAAGCATGAACATTTCATTATGAATTGCAAATAATGTAGGAAATATTTCGTTAGCATACACTGAGTTACATCATTCCTCATTTCCATCTTATTATTAGTACATTTGCATAGGCTTATTTGAGGTCATTGTGCATTTGCATAAATGGCCTCTATGAATCACAGCTCTGCTGCAACCATTTATGGACATCACAGAAAGCCTAAATGCACTTGTGTAAATAACTGTGACTACCAGCCTTACTATAATCTTAAGTTCTTTTTATTTGGAATGGTAGTTCAAATCATGTATTGTTAGAGATAACTTCAAGGCCTTATGGTCTAGTTTGAGTTTGTTATGGTATTAATGAAATTATTTACAGCATCAGAGTACTATGCATTTTTAGTTAACAAATATAATTTCTATACTTCAGTAACTTCAAAACTCAAATGATTATATACTTTCGACCCTAAATGAGCTCTGAATGCTTGGATGTTGCTAACTTTAGGCTGAAGTTCTAATTGATAATACCCAGAGTACAGGTTTAATTTGTCTTTAGTGTCATGCATATTACAGATTATGTCATCAGCTGTTCCAGACATATTCCAATAGAAATGGTTGTATTACATGAAATGAGAAGGTGCCATAGCAATTTACAATGTGCATGTGAAAAACTACAGGATAAGTCTAGTTTTAGCTGACATTCTTGACAATGAGCAGTTGGATAGTTTTCTTCTTAGGATCTGCTGGTGAACTGTAGACATATTGTAAAAGCTGAGGTTTTAAATAATGCAGTAATTTAGAACCATATATGATAAGACAGATGCTTCTGAGATGACGTGACACAATTGATTATATATATATATATATATATATATATGTGTGTGTGTGTGTGTGTGTGTGTGTGTGTGTGTGTGTGTGTGTGCATATAAACACAGTAGAAAAATAGTCCATATTTAAGCTTACACTATGTGGCTTTCTTTTAGATAAATCTTCACAACAGATACTGAAAATTGTGCCCCTCTAGTCAACTCAAAAATGATAAACTTCAACCAACTTGAACAAAGAAAGGCTCAGAGGAAAATACAATAAAAATCCAAAACGTGGGAAAGTTCAGACTGAGTGATGGCTCATTTTAGACTTCATGGATCTGTATGTGCTGAAATGACTTAAGTTGTACAGGTGGTTTTCAAGAGCTGATGTATCAGAGGAACTCTTTGAGAGGTGTGGTGAGTGTTGAACATTCCATGGGGCATTTGACGATGCCCACGGTTGAGGCAATTTGGAAAATTCCTGTTATATAGAAACCAAAAGTAGGGCAAGATACAGAACACTGATAAACACTTGCAACTTGTCATTGATTAAACTGAAATAGGTAGTGGTAAGCTCAGTACTGACTGCACTGGCTTCCCTACTATTTGCGGAGAGTAAAGTGACTTACATTCTGACACATCCAGTTCACTTAATGATGTTGAACTCCACAGTCCTTCCTCTTCAGTGCTGTTTCTTTATACACACTTGCAGTGATTCTGTTTTAGTTTATTTTTTCTTATCTCCTCAATGGATGTGACTGTAAAGTACTAGTATGTATAAGTAAATAGGATGCAGATTGTGACCCCCCCCCCCGATCTAAACTTGAAGCTTCAAGTTGTTTGTTTTGTTAAAACTAACGAATGATATTATCAGTGAAATATCTGTGAACTGATGGTATCTGCACAGTGGCCATGTTTGCATGGAAGTCTGCAGTAGGTTTTCCAGCAGTGCTGCAAACAGCCTGTGTTTCTACCGCTGTTGTGTAATGTGAAAGGTAGTGCTCGCGACAAGTATAGATGCAGTTTTATTTCATTCAATGTGTACAGCAGGCACAAACATGTCCTTTGGAACACTGTTAATGTGGAGTGTAAATTTTGATCATTAGCTGTATCACACATCTACCACTGCAAAGTTAGCACTGGTTGAGCAAACACTATGTGATAATAGAGACAGAATTGCAGTTTGCAGAAATGTGTTATCATACTTGTATTCAGAAGAGCTATAGAAAAGGGGCTGGAAATCAGTACGCCTTAATATAAATGCCACATGGTAATTTCTTAGCAGAAGTTGTATCATTCGTAGTGTTGATGCATATACAGAAATACAAAGCAAGAGTAGGCCGACCAGATGTGTATGTCCACATGTGATCATGTGTGACCATGTGCATGCATGCATGCCAGATATTTTGCAGTTTGTGATGATGATGATGATGATGATGATGATTAGTTTCTGTATAACAGAGATGTGCAAAAGAGACTAGCCACTTATAACTGCATTTTGAGATGCACTGTGACTGTAGCAGGTCAATTAGATGTTTTTTAGTTGTACTGGTAGGTGTAAGGTAATAGCTTATGGAATTTCTAATCTAAACACAGATGCCTCAAGAGCAGTTCTTCTTCGAGTATTAACAGCTTGATTTGAATAGGGTCATCCATTCACTGCATTGCTCTCTTCTCAGAATACTACAGACAACAGAAAACCAGACACTGAGATCCATTCATCTACGCAGGAAAATATTACTGTTTTACACTAAGTAAATACATGTGTAGCTTTCCATCACAGACAGAGCATCACTATTCCTAAATGTACTTACATTTAAATTACTGCAAGCCCATTGCTACATGCCTCGGCATTATAAGCTGTCAGGAAACAATCCTAAACTTCTCAAGGCTCTGAAGGAATTACATTTGTTTTTAGTAAACTTAGACCAGCCTGCTGGAATAACATCCAGGTGATATCAGAATAATTGACAATGTAGTTCAGGCAGAAACTAAGAGATCACATACTCAAAGGAAATACATGATCATGGCTTAAGTAACATGTACCATTGTGTTTCAGGTCTGTGTGCACCAGTAACCACGAATAATAGCTAATCCTGCTATGACTATTTTTTTCTGCACACTGCAGATGACACTTGAAGGGTTAAAGTGAGGTCCACATTATGTGTACACTTCACAGTACCTTTTTACATTTACTGACAGCCTTTTGGACAATGATATACAGCATCATGGTCAGCTGTCTCTGTGGCTCTGCTAGATGCTAATGCATTCCAGGGATAAGACTACACTAATTAGCTATGTGCTTTCTTCCAGGGCTACCTGCAGTAAGACATTTACATAGCCAAGTGTTTCTGAGAATTGCTTGGCTGCATAAATTAGCACAGCTGCTTCTGGCCACTTTTGTAATGAACACTTCCAAAAAGCCATATTCATCCATCATGGTGTAGGTAAGTACCAGGGAGTTTAGTGGTCAGGTATTGTTAGTGTGCATGTGTGTGTGTGTGTGCACATGTGTGTATGGGGGGCCACATGTTTAAGTGAATGTGAGAGTGTGTGGCTGCTACCTGGGAGGTGGGGGGATTACGCAGCAGGGTAAGATGGGTAGGTGTGTATGTATGTATGTATGTATGTGCACGCGTGTGTGTATGGGGGATGTGTGTGTGGTATGTGCATGCATGTGTGTGTGTGAGGACCACTAGTCAGCAGGGATAACTCTACAGCCTTGGATTAGCAGGGAGCATAGACACCAGAGACACCCTCTTATGCCTTAACAGCACTTAAACATAACAAAGATCAGGGGAAAACACTATACAGTAGGGAGAAATTTGATGATGTGGATCAGGGAGGGCACGATATGAGAAACAGTCTATATAGCTTGCCTTAAAGCCACTTAAAAAAAACATTGGTACAGGTACCACTAGATAGACACCAGTGATACTATAATTAGTGGACCTTAAAGGTACTAAAAGATTTCCAACCCTGTATCCTGCTATCACCCACAGAAAATACTGGCCATAATAGACACCAGGGACACAGGGATTCAAACTCTACATCCTTGAAGTAAGAAAGCACAGTATTAACCCAATGCACTGATAAATTAGCACCAGCGGAGATGTTTTTAACATATGAGGATCTTGGGCTTTATTCAATGTCTTCAACAGTTTATGACTTACGAGGAAAAGAAACAGGGAACACTAAGCATGCCTTTTAACCTTGTAGTGCAAGAAATAACGCAAAACTAAATTAATGGTAGGACAAAATCAAGGGAAGATTTTAGTTATTTCTTCTACAAGAGTCGAAAGTCAGTAGTATAACAGTTTATGCACTTCTGTGTAAAGGATATGAAGAGTGAAACTCAATGTCTGAGATTCACTGACTGACTGATATCTTCTGTGATTTGCAAGGACAATAAAAGGAGGCACTTGAAACATTCTGACAGTACAGGGATAGCTATGGGGTATGTGGTATATGTATATATGCGTGTGTGTGTGTGTGTGTGTGTGTGTGTGTGTGTGTGTGTGTGTGTGTGTGTGTGTGTGTGTGTGTGTGTGTGTGTGTGTGTGTGTGTGTGTGTGTGTGTGTGTGCGTGTGTGCATGTGTGCGTGTGTGTGTGTGTGTGTGTGTGTGTGTGTGTGTGTGTGTGTGTGTGTGTGTGTGTGTGTGTGTGTGTGTGTGTGTGCATGTGCATGTGCGCACACGTGTGTATGTGTTTTAATGTGTTTTTTTCTGTGAAGCAGCTTGAGGTGGTGATGCCTGTGCTAACACACCTGTGCATCCACTGTAACTGTTATTCACCAAAGAAAAGAGCTGATCTATCTATACTTGTGGTATTTAACAGCAGTTCAGAGACATGCAAATTAGCTGATCATGAAATCTTTTTACTTTGCTGTTAACATGTCTTAAATATGAAAATACCACATTGTAACAGGGCCTTCTTACTGAAGCTATTCAAGCAAGCAACTGGATTCTTTCTGAATCCCCGAGATTGTCCCTATCCATTCAGAGCTTTTTGGCAAAGATGTATTTTGCAAGTACAAATTGTAAAAAAAAAAACATTCATGGTGCTTCCATTTAAATGTATTATTTCAGTGTATGTGTACAAATGCAATATATGTAATGCATATTGGCAAAATGTTCATGTTTTGTTGCTAATTCAGTTTGTACATTTATTATGATTCTTTTATATTTTGCTACAAATGTAACTTGTATTCTTTGTTCTGATTGTTTTATTGTCTCTAGTGGCTGAAAAGTCTTTATGGACTAGTTAATTTACCCAATTAATAAATGTAAGAAATAGATAAATAAATGTTACTGGACACCACTTTTCAGATATTCAAGGATGACACAGATAGACGGACTAGAGGCATCACAGTTATGGTGAGTCCTGAGGGAATGGAGGGCTGTATTAAGACATGTTCCACAATCTGTTCCATTATTATAGTAGGGGACTGGTTTTAACTAAGTTCCTCTCATGGTACATTCCATAGCTGAATCACAAAGAGTGGACAGGGATTTTTTTGTGGAGGGGACTTTTGGCATATATTGTTTATACAGGCAGCATGGTCACCAGCAATGGGAAATAGTATATTGCTGCAAGTTCAGAAATACATGACAAATGTGGGTAGATAAACACTGCACAGTGTGTGTGTGTGTGTGTGTGTGTGTGTGTGTGTGTGTGTGTGTGTGTGTGTGTGTTATGTGTGCGCACGTGTGTGTGTGTATGTGTGTGTGTGTGTGTGAGTATGTGGGTGTGTACAGGTGTGTGAGAGACAGAAAATGTATAGCGCGTGAGCCTGTATGTCTGTAAGTAATTAATGATGTATAATTTCTTGGGTTTATATCAGAACATCGAAGGCTGATAAGTCTGAAGCTCACAACGTCGAACTTCAAACCCTGAAAGCTGGCAACATCAAACCGCAGAACAGAGATCGCCATAGAGTGCAGGAAGGGAAGATTTCCCTTTCCTGCACTATAGTTGGTATATTTAAGTAGTGGGGGGTGTGGGGGGTGCAGGGGGCTTGTCCCCCTGCATAGAGCATTTTTTTCTGGGTAGTTAGTATTTTTTTTTTGTACGTTTGATGTTGTCAGCTTTCGAGGTTTGCAGTTTGAAGTTGTGAGCTTTGGACTTGTAAGCTTTCGATCATCTGATATAGACCTTAATTTCTTAAGAAGAAAGTGACTGTAGAAGAGATACATACAGGAAACTGGTGAATCATAGATGCAGTGCCTGGAGAGCATAGTGGCTCAGCTTTTAAATGTTTTGTCTCACACCTCTGCTCAAGTTTGTGTTATACCTGATAAGACATTGGTGTGAAATGGCAACAGAACTGCAGGTGGTGTACTGACAAACTACTGTAAATGTATGAAGCATGACAGAAAACTTACTTAGATTAAAAGGATGGAAAAAATGATGTGCATACCTGGATGAAGGTTGCACAATGGATGAAGTGCATATAGCATTAAACCATGCACATGTAGCTTGGTCATATGTTAGCACACTCCTGTTTAGTTTTAGTAGCATGATTTTAATCAGCAAGTGGGTACTTATGATAAGAAATAATAGCATTTGTTTTTTTTTTATTCTGCTATTCACTTGGAAGAAGCAAAAGTAGAAAGTGCTACATTAAAATTCATACAGAGGATCATACTAAGTCCATATACATTTGCTATATGAAGGAGTTTAAACTGAACTGAGAGTGAGAATGTAATACGTTGACACAATAAAAAGTGTGTCATGAACCATCTTATCAACTCTTGATTAGAAAATTAAACAAAGTTTTTGGAGTTCCATATTTTCTGTTGTGGGTTTTGCCATATATAGCCCACAGATAAGAGAAAAGCTTATATCTCCTAATGAATTGCAGATAATTTTGTATCACAAAACACTGGGCAAGTTGTATCTAATGAAATCCAAATGCTCTAGTTGATTGTCTGGTCCTGAGTGAAGAAACTTCAGTGAAACAGTGATCAACCAGATGACTGCATAGCCACGTTATGTGGTAGAATTCATGAGCACACTGTGTGTGGCATGGAAGGTTAGCTGTACAGAGAAATAAGAAAAGACGTGTATTGTAGAAAAATGATAGAGGTACTTTAGATGAAAGAATACATGTGACAGATGCTGGTGTAATGGCTACATTATTGCATGCTTGTAGTAATGAGGATTAGATCACAAACTCATGCATTCCAATGTACTAAATGTTTATATATTAAGGTATAAAATCATACCAACTATGGTTCATAATTACCAGAAAAGAGTAAGACCAGTGACTATGCAAATCAAGTACAGAGTTTTCAGTGATCACTTTATTAATCTGAAATACCTTCCTAATACTGACCATGGAGTATTGCAATAAGATAAGGATTATCACTTGTTGGCCCACTGGCACACAGGGGTTCCATCCAGCTATGCCACCAGTGATCAAAGGTCAGGAATATACTTAGGCCACTGGTATGGCCTGGGGAAATGGAGTGATGTGGATGATGGCCATCTCTCCTTTCACAGGAGGAATTTGGGGACCTCAATGCCTATACAACATCTGGTGGGGGTGGCGAGCAGGCACCTCATGAAACATATCTCAGTAATACCAGGGAGTAGCAGTAATGTCCTGATGACAGTGCACTGGACACTTCAACAACCCAATAACTCTGACCAGTCACCATATTCATTACATTGTAATAACCTTTTCCACATCCTGCTACTCCATAACTAAGCCATTACTCCCCTTTCTAAAATAAGTATCAGAATGTCAACTTTTTAGGAGCTAGGAGGCCCTCCCAGTTAAAGCTGGGGATACCTGATAAGGAGCAATTGTGGGATCTATGAGGTTATGCAGTTGCAGGAACCAGGGGTAAATATCAGGAGGCTCCACAGAGGGAGAAGTTAAATATTGTTATTAATTTGAAACCAGAGTTTCATCACCACATAGATGGGAATTGTAGGACTACACCACAGCAAAATCTACAGAGAGTAGCTGTGTTAAAATACTGTGCATCTTCCTGTAAACCCTGGACTTGGCTATGTACTAGAATTAAAAATAAATTAAGGAAGTACTTAGCTTCATAAATTATCAGAGGAGGAAGTACATTACTGCCAGCCCACTATTGCCTTAGCATTCTACATTTCATTGAAATAAACTTCACAACACTCACTTGCTATTCCCATAGATACCTGCTCTCTTTTCTAACATTTTCATCTCACTCAAGATGTAGCACATTGTTCTTATATTCTATCATCTTTATTTTGCTGTCTCTTAAAATTAGTCCCTTTATACTCCAATTATTTTTATTTTACCCTTAACAACCCAGTGACAAAAAAGGAACTAGTACATTTGACATACATCGTTATGTAATTCTTCTTAATATACTATCATCAAGATAAACTTCAAAACCATTCATCAAATCTGTCCTTTTTTCACTCGTGTATATAACCTGAATAATCAATGAAAGTCACTTTGATACCTCCGTCTAATGAAAGTGAAGTCATGATCTAGTCTAAGAATAACATTCTGTTGCTCCTGATAACAGGTTCTTGAATTCTGCCACAGAAAGCTTTCTGGCAAGCCCCAGAAAGGTCTCACATCCTTACCTAGATAAAAGTATTTTGCACATCCCCTTGCTACAAGAAAGCATCTTCTCACCTTCATAGAAGCAGGGCTACCACAAAACAAACACACACATGCACAAACACACACACACACACACACACACACACACACACACACACACACACACACATACACACATACACACACACACACACACACACACACACACACACACACACACACACACACACACACACACACACACACACACACACACACACACACACACAAAACAGTCTGTCTCACCAAACTCACACACGTGCGTGTATGCACAAAGACACTCATGTATGCATGTGTACACATACACATTCATGTATAATACATGCATATACACACATACATGCACACACACACATTTTACCTTATATTTTTGTCCTGTCCCTTGTAATTTTTTTCTGGTAACTTACGAGAATTAAAGTTCATCAATAATGTTGGACATTAGAGTTTCATATGTCTTATTATTCAGAAAATGCACCCAGTTGTTCTATTAACTTTTAAAGTGAATTAGAGTAATATTTAAAAATGCTCCTTATTTTGGGCCTTTGATTCCACTATTTTTGTCTTTGTATATAATTCTGAAGTAAGAGGC
Organism: Protopterus annectens; assembly: GCF_019279795.1. Taxonomy (NCBI): domain Eukaryota; kingdom Metazoa; phylum Chordata; order Ceratodontiformes; family Protopteridae; genus Protopterus; species Protopterus annectens. The sequence continues at coordinate 500,155,653 of NC_056728.1, read as the reverse complement.
ATGGCACTCATGCACAGACTCACTTGAAATATTCAAGACTTTGTTTAGTGCTTTATTCTTTTATATATCATGTGCAACAAACCAACATACTTGGCAACCTATTGAATATATATTTCTGCATTTTGTTTGCTCCCATATATCTCATATAAAATGAATGTATAGTAGTAAATGTTTAAGTATGCAGTATTTTCAGAGTTGCTTGGAGCTCCCCTGAAATAGGTCTCAGCCTTCTCAGGGAGACTGGCATATATAAGGATATATATTTGTGATCATTACTTTTTCATGGTGGATATGTTTCTGTGCCCCTGTGTTTCTTAGAGCTACTGAACATTTGTGCTGCTGTTGGGATTACTCATTACAAATTAGACTAGGAGATGGACCCTCACAATAGTGACACAAAGATTTTGACTGTCATGATTAAGGGTAATTTAAATAATTTGAGAACCACACCCAATACATAAATGTTAGGCCCAGATCCAGGGGCCAGGCCTGGAGATAGTGCATGTCAGTGAGTGTGTGCTAGGTTGAAGACCCACATTGTCTGCTAAGCCTCATCCTGAAAATAGTGCATGGAGTCGCTGTGTGGTTTTAACGCCCACAAGGAGAAAAGTAGGGAGTCTGATGTGAGGTCATCAACCTGGCAGGCAGGAGTGGGACATGTTAATGAGTAGATTTTGGCAAAGGAAACTATTTGGACATAGAATGTCATCTCAACTGGTGGGTAAGGAGCCAGAACTTATGTGGGAAATTGAAAAGTCATTGCCAGATAGGTGGCCTAACTGTTAGATACATCATTACTCCTTGAAACAGACTTCTCGATCAGCAATGGTTTCTGTTCTTCTTCTGAGATCCCCCTAATGAAAGGACAAGACAGGTGCTGGGTTACTCACAAGTCCTCTTTGGCTGACTTACAGTAACAGTTTATACTGATAGATGAGAAGGTTGTCTCAATGGGACTGCAAGTTGCAGAAAGTAAGACCTTGATTGTGGTTAATGGCTATGAACCTAACATTTATTCAGGTGGTACAGTTTATTGTCCTGTAGGAATGTGACACATGTGGGGATGGGACAATGTCCCTTTTCAGTTTCGTGTGCAAGGTGTGGACTGGCAAGTTGTGGTGGTGGTCAAATTTTCAAAAAGGAGAGCAGGAAGGTTTGATCCAATTAGAGATCATATGGAACTTTGAACAGGTGCAGAAGCCATGGAAATAACTTACCGAAGCCCACTTTCAGTGAACTTCAAAATATTTATTTATTTTTTTTTATAGGGACAGACATACCTACACTCTCCCATGTGGTGATACCATGTGACTCACATAATTATATAAATCCCATGTTTGCACAACAGTGGGGAAAATGTCAAGCTCCACTGGCACTGAAAGTAGCTTTCAGGAAATGAATTTGCCAGCATCAGTTCTCACCAAAAGAGTGTTTGAACAAGTGAGGGCCTCCCATTGATTTACAGACAGGTCAGACTCCTTAGCCTTCCTGGGGGAGCCAATGCTAAACCGCTAGAAAGCATTTTCCATGCAGTAGTTTTCTGATTCAGGAGGGTTTGTGGAGGTTCCAGCATAGCTGCACAACTCCTCCTTCTTGTACAGCTATTGAAGTGATGGTGTCAGGGTCATGCTTGCAAATATTTGGTGGACTTGGAGAAGACAGATGATTGCATCTGCAGAATGTTTTCTGAGGGGTATTATAACAGTAAGGGGCTTTGAGGCAGGGTCGATGCTACATACTGTTCAGTCCCTGTATATGAGGTGTGAGAGTTGTATTTGCATTCTTGGTGTGGAGTTAAATACATTCAAGGTGGGTAGTCTTGCTTGAAGAAGGTACATCATCAGAATGCAGCAGACATTGGGAGATGTGACACCAAAGAAAGATAAAAAGGGGTGTTCAAAATGTGAAAACATCTTTTCTTTATTACTCTGCTTTCAGCCAAAAAAAGTTGAAGTAGTTTGTTTTATGTGCATAAATCAAATGATGGCTAGAGGTCCCTGCATTATCATTTTTTTTTCACAAAGGTTTATTGCAGGTCTGGCAGAGGTAGTCAGTGTAACTTTAGAATGTCAAACATTAATACAATTAATATTTTTGTTATATTGTATCAACTTTTTCTACTAGCATTTTTTGTGATTGATTTGTGACTGTTGTATAACTTGCCTTGCTGGGTATAAAATTATTTACTGTTTTAAACACGTAAAAATGTTAAGACCAAAGCATTTAATACATTTAAATAAATAAAATAGCCTGCAAAGTAATGATATATCAAACTTTTATTTTTACTGGTATTAAAAATCCTGACATTTCTGCTTCAAGTTTGCTCACTAATGTATAGAAACACACTAGAGGAAAATTAAATCTACCTTCAGTATGACAAAAGGTCCTGATCAGAAAACTTCAGGATAACAAATATAAAAAGACAAAAGGTCCTGGTCAGAAAACTGCAGGATCATTCACACTCATCCAAGAAAAAACATATCCCTCAGTGAATCCATTATTTCAAATGCACTAATACAGGGAAGGGAAATGTTAGGAATATTTAAGAACAGACCAGTACTATCCACTGACTTTTTTCCATCTTTTTTTTTAAATGGCTTATGCTTCATGAACAGTTGCATTCATTGTGTATCTTATCCATTACTACATGTTCAGAAAAAAACATTGGCACAGAGCACACTGTTAAATCAAAGGTAGAAGAAACAGTATATGGAAGCTAATCAGTCTTGAATTATAATAAAGCATCAACTACATGACTCTTTACTAACAATGAAACATAAAAAAGGATTTCTGGGCTCTTTATCAAACTGTTTTTCATGCTTCAGATGACAAATTTGAGGATGTCTATAAATTGCAAGAAAAATTGGGGTTCAGCTATAAATATCTGAAATTTGGTAACAGCATGTTATATATCAAAATGGGGTGTTAGCTCATTACTTTACATATTCCTTATCTACTGCTGTCTGGAGAGTAAATCTGAATGTTACAGCATGTGTTTCAAAAGAACCCCTGAACTTTGGGATTCAAATTGAAAGCTATAATCCTCAGTATCCAATGCACTGACAGCACTATTGAACCTCACATTAGAATAAATATTAAACCTCCTATTAATTTCAGTTAGTAATGACAGGCTAGGTATTCCAAACATATAATTTTATTTGTAATTGGGAGGACAGTAACACACGATTAACCAATTATATGCATAAACAGGCTGCTTCTAACATATATATATATATATATATATATATATATATATATATATATGTGTGTGTGTGTGTGTGTGTGTGTGTGTGTGTGTGTGTGTGTGTGTGTGTGTGTGTGTGTGTGTGTGTGTGTGTGTGTGTGTGTGTGTGTGTATGTATGTGTGTGTGTTTCATTATATTTTTTCTAATACATTAAAATTCATTTTATGAAGGCATGGTATTTTAAAAGTTAAAAGCCCTTCAAAAACAAACTCAGATTACAAACAAATTCATTGGGTTAAATCGTCATAAATAAATTTAAATTAAAGACCAATTGCTCAGGCAGTTTACCTTTCTTCCAGTTATATAATCAGCAAAAAATGCAACTGCAGTATTCAATAAACTCTGTATAGGCTTCACACACAGTCTACATGGAGTTCATTTAATTTATTTATTTATTGGCATTTGTTTACCAGAAAAGTCCACTGAACCGAGATAGCCCATTTTCAGTGGAGGCCTAGGAGAAAAGCTCCAATGTAAGAAAAGAGTTACATAAGGAATTACATAAAATTGCAAGAAAGAAAGACTAAAAATATATACATATTTCAAGCATTTTCATTGGAATTACATAACATGGCACAGACCTGATAAAAACAGAAATAATACAAAAAGGCTGACTATAGTCCTAGTATAGGGGGACAATAATAACAGGATATAACAGTGCAAAACACAACAAAAATCAGGATAGAGTGTAATGAGTGTTAAGAAAAGTATATGATTTTGGCATTAAATAGAACAGCCTAGCAGAATGACATTTTGAAAAAGGCACAGAGAATGTTGCTTCATAAATTCAAAAAGGAGAGTGAAGAAATAGGAGGGAGAGAGAGAAATAGAGGTAGAAGAGAAAAATTTAAATAATAATGATAGTAACTATAGTAACTAGTGAGAAGAGGAAGGGAAGAGGGAAATAAGTAAGTGGAAAGAAAAGAGAGGAGGAGAGCTGGAAAGGTGTTAAGAAGAAACACGATGAGGGGTACACCATCAAAAGATCGTCAGGAAGTGCAAAGAAAAATATTTTTAGCAGAGACTGAATTAAACTGTCAGGGTTCAATAGGTAGAGTTAAGTGATGTCAGAGTGCATAACAGGACAGCTACAAATCCACTTGGAGAGAAGATGATTGTGTAGTGCACCTTTAAAGCTGCAAGGGCATTGCTGTAAGCTGATAGAAGAAGGTAGGTTATTCCATATCTTGGCAACACTGCAGGAGTACAATAGCTGGCCTTTACATCCTTTACATCCATTAATGTTCTAGCAAGATCTCCTCTGTTCCAAGGAATACATTTGATACCCTTACTTAGTAAACTAAAATGTTCATTTGTTAAAATGATGTGACTAAAATTATAAATACTAAATTCACACTTAATAAATTTAAAAGGGTTGATTTCATCTTGAACAATGTCTTAAATTTCTAAGTTGGGGTGGTTGGTACTAACCATATTTAGTACCTCATCCTCCCCCTTCTTGCTTCCCCTCGAAAATTCGAGTCCTGTCTTTCATTTTGGTATCCATTCCTGTTTTTTAACCTTTCAGATCTCCTTAAAGGTTGTTCCTCACAAAAATCATCTCTAAAATCATCCAAATCTATCACACGTTCACTGACCCTCACATTTTCATTTCCTTTTCCTACCTCACTGTTCCTCAATTCCCAGTGCCTCCCTCCTACCTTAGGTTTAGGGTATGCACTATAATTTTTATACTCATTTAAGTCCCTTTGAAGTTTTTTAATTTATGTTTAATTAATTAATTGCACTGTCCCTCTATGTCCCTCCTAATGTTATCATACTTCACTCTTTCCTCAGGAATGGTGTGAATCAAATCATCTTTTATACATTCATTTAACATTTCTACTTCCTTTAACAATTCATCTTTCACTCTATTGTTTTCTACTATCATACATCTTAATACATCAAGCCCACATCTGTTGTAAATTTCTACAAGTTCTTTATACATATTGCTACCAAACACAACATTATTGGGAAATTTAAAAATTCTTAGTCCCTTGAGGACTATATTTTCAGAAATGCATTCAGTTAAATAGGCATTTTCAATGTCCAATGATTTATATTTGTAGAGCAGTTTTTCAAACCTGACTAGTTTCACTCTAGCTTTCAGAAACTGGTTCAGATCTGGCTGTTTTGTTTTTAAAATCTGCCAAAAAATTAACCTTCAGCCACTTATGGAAATCCATTGCAGATTCACTTTGTCCATTTCCAGCTGGTGAACTGGCTGAATTTGATGCATCCACTTATTCACTTCTTCCACTACTATTAGTTTCCCCTCTTCCTGCCAAAATCCTTGGTGTGTTGTAATTTTAACAAATGAACATTTTAGTTTACTAAGTAATGGTATCAAATGTATTCCTTGAAACAGAGAAGATCTTGCTAGAACATTAATGGATGTAAAGGAATTTACTAGAAAAATAAATTTTCAAACTATTTTTAGTCAGAATATTAAATATGAACCAACAAGAATGACTAGGAGAAGTGTATTTAATCCCCCGCTATATCCCCAGATAAAAAATTTGGAAAATATAATAGAAAGAGGGGTTAGGGATAGTTTTAATAAGGTAAAATACAAAAATAACCTGAACCCACTTGAAAGTAAGACCTTAAAAGAAATTAGGGGTGACAAAAATCTAAGAATTATGAAACTCGATAAGGGTGGCTGAATGGTTCTTATGGACCAAATGACTTATGAGGGGAAAATGAATGAAATTTTGAGGGATCCTGACAAATATTCCAACGTATCTATAAATGAAATCAATATAGCATACGGATGTATATATATGGTACTAGAGGAATTATTGGTAGATGGTTTAATAGACAGTAAGGCATATGGTTACTTAAAAGTGGAGAAGCCAAAAATACCCACCATGGTTGGGATTCCAAAAATACATAAGGATGAAATGAATCCATCCTTGCGACCAATAGTTTTAGATGTGAACTGTTTGTGCCCTGTGGATTAAACTTCTGTTTCCTGTGGCAGCTTCATTTCTATGCTTTATTGTTTTACCTTCTGGGTCATCATACTGTCTAATTTCAAGGTTGTTTATCATGTTGGTGACCGGGTTACCTTATTCATTTATAGGCTTGTAAAGTAGTTTATGTGTGGTAGTGAGCTGGAGGAGGGGTAAATAGTGGGGGAGTGCCAGCCATTGTAATTGTCTTAGGGCAATACAGTGGCATGAAGAGTGGCAAATTTGGCAATCTTGTTATAGGATGTTTCTAGTTTTATTATCAGGAAAGACTGCAGGTTGGTAAATAAGGAAGCACCGTAAGCTAGCGAGGGTAAAAAGTAAGATAGAGCTAAAGTTTGTTTAGAAGGGCGGAAGAGGAACTTGTTATGTCTATAGAGTAACCTAGGTTTTTTGAGAGTCTTGCTTATATTATTTTGAATGTGAAGATTGAATTTGAGGTTTTCATCAATTATTATCCATAACAATTTGGTGTGGGTTGCTAACTTGATTTTAGTAGAGTTAAGAAAGAAGATTTCGAAGTTGGCTTTATTAATAGGTGTGTTTTTCTTTGGAGTAAAAATCATATGTTTGGTCTTTTTGGATTTAAAGAAAGGTGATTTTGTGAAGCCATTTTTCCATAGTGAAAAATGCTGCTTGGGTAGATTGCTTTACTATATCTGAGTTAAGAGCAGAGCAAACTATGGTAGAGTCATCTGCATACTGGACTAGGGACCCCTGCTTGATAGCCTGGCAGTGGTTATTAATAAAAATGTTAAACAAAAGAGGGCCTAAAATTGACCCTTGCGGTACTCCAGTAGGGTTGGGAATATAAGGGAAAATGGAGTTCTGCCATTTAACAGCATGCTGTCTATTGGAGAACTAGCTCTTGAACCAGTTAAGAGATTGGGGAGATAGACCTATACTGGAGAGCAGGATAGGGTAAGAGATGGTGTTGAATGCTTTTGATAAGTCCAAAAAAAGGGCAGGTATGATGTTTCCTGAGTCACAAGCCTTGTTTACTGAGTCTAAAAAGGAAATTAGTGCAGTAGATGTACTATGTCCTGGACAGAACCTATGCTGTGTAGGGGAGAAAACACTGTATTTTAGAAGGTAGTCTAAGAGTTGTTTTTGCACACATTTTTTTCTAAAATTTGAGGGGGGGGGTATAGCAATAGGTCAAAAATTTGAGATGTCGGTACAGGGGCCACCATTGTGAAGTGGAAGGATGATGGCTTTTTTCCAGACGTCAGGGGCATGAGATTCTTGGATAGACCTCTTTATCAGAATGCTAATGGGATAGGCCACTGTGTCAGAAGGAAGTTTTAGAAACTTGGCAGGAATTCTATCAACAGAGTTAGAGCATGGCTTTAATTTCAAAATAAGTTTTTTGATATAAGAGATAGGGATAGGAGAGAGATTACATTGAGATTGGGAAGTCTGTTATAGGTTGTTTAGAGGGGGTGCGTAAATATCAGGAGATGGATGATATGACTTATCTGTAGTGTAGAGAGATTTCTGCGGTGGAGTATGTTGAAGGGGAGAGGGTGATGTTGCAGTAGATTTATTAGGAAGAGGTAGGGAGAAAGTAGCAGTAATATTGGCAATAGTGTCAATAAAGTAGGAGTTGAAGATACTTGCTATTTGTTCAGGAGGTTTGTCAGTGTATGGTGAGGGGTTGGGTTTGGTGCCAGGGTTCAGGAGTTTATTGACAGAAGACCAGAACATTTTGGGGTTATTTTTTCTCTTTGTTTGCTGGTTCCAGAAGAAATGCTGTTTTATCTTTAGAGATAAGTTTCTTTTAACTTGGTTACAGAGCTGTTTATAATGAATAAGGTCAGACATATTGTTAGATTTAAGCCAGAGTTTCCATGCTTTGTCCCTGTTATTCATAATTTCTTTAGTAGCTTTTGTTAGCCAGGGGGCATGATTACTTTTGGTTATTTTAGTTATGGTAGGGGCTAGGCTATCTAATATTGTTAGAAAATAATTATTAAAGTAGAGCAGAGCATCATCTAAAGGAAGAGATTTGAGAATACTCCAATTGATATTTGACAAAATGTTATTAAATATAGTAGGATTAAATTTAGAGAGATTTTGAACTACTTTGATGTTATGTTTTTTGGTATGGCTGTGCAGGTTCAAATTGTATAGGCAGGAAGGTGGTCACTAAGATAGTTGGACATTGTGCCAGAAGTTGTGAATTTGGAGGGATCTGAGACTAGAATCCGGTCTAAGATGGATCCACCATTGTTTCTATTATTGTACCTAGTAGTGCTTGTAATAAGTTGGGTGACGTGAAACAAGTTTATGCTGGTGGATGACTGGAGGAGATAGAGCCCCAATCAATATTCATGTTGCCAAGTATTATTGTTTTGTTTTTTATAGTGTAAGCTACATGTTTTTGAGATGGTGCGCTGTGCATGGCAGTGCAAAATGCATATTAGTGAGGTGCAGCATGTCTAAGCTACATTTCATGGCTCGCAACATTGTTGCTGACCGCAAAACCTCAGAAGTGAATGTGGATAGCAATTCTGTGTAAAGGACAGCATCTACGGTGTACAGACTTATCTCATTCACTCCAATGGAGCTCAGGAAGTTTGCATTGTAACTTCCAATGGGCAGAGCCTAAGCCTTTTGACAGAATCAAATTATGTCCTCACATTTCAAACAAATGTTCAGATCTCTGGAACTGTATGGGGTTATGAAAGAAAGATAAATGTCAATCTCTTCAGCACAAACCTTTTTATAGTGGTAGTATACTTTAGGTTCTAAGTTTTAAACCAAATTGTAGAAGTCACAGTAAACACAGTAACTATTACATTTGTAATATTTTGTAAAAAAATCTCAGCAACCACTGAAGTTACTCACATACTGTCAACAGTATTTTATTCATCTAGCGGAGTGCTTTCGTGTGAGGCTAAGTAGTTCTGTCTGTGTTGCTTGGTTGTTGAGATATTTAGATAAATGTGAAAATTATATCTATATAAATTAATATCATATAAATAATGGTTAACATCATTTTACCTACACTAGACAAAGATCAAATATTAATGCAGTTGAGTTTGCCATTGTGTAAGCTTTAAAATGAAATATTTTAAAACCTTGCACATAGTATGGTTTTAGAATTATTGTTGCAAATAGGAACAAGCAATATTTGACGCCTAGAGACATCAGTAGAAGTTAACCGCAGATGCACCTGGAGGCATCACTTTGATGTAATGAGTCAATGAGAGGATAAATAGCCAGTAATAGGGACATATTTGGCATAGATGTTACATACAAATGTGTTACAATGTAATACTCACCACCTCTTAGAGTCACAAATGTGGCCAAAACCATAATAATATGGGGATAAAGGGCCGGAAATAGGGACAGATTTTTAATATTGGACTAACAAACTTTTGAAGTTGATAGAATATATTGGTGGTACATTAGCATGAACTTTCTGAGGAGCATGAAGTTTGAAACTCAAATGTCAGTTATCAGTTTCTGACTGCCCACTGCAATGACATGCCAATGATTTGTCTGGAAAAAAATGTTATGAGGAAAACATCACAGATATGAGACAAAAACTGGACATTCTGCACAGATCAGGACAGTTGAAAGGTATCCATTCAAATGTATGCAATATTGAGAAACATCACTTCAGAGATCATCCCAGTGAGATGGCAGAAAGCCACATATTTGTTAAGGAAAACATCTGGAGATTCTGAGAATATTTGGACAGTTGAGATGTATGAATATGGCATATATGGTCCAAACACAGTACAGGACACTGTACCTACAGTACAGAGTAGTGTGATATCCCATTCCTGGCATTCAACATTGAAGCTGTGTTAGTGATCTGTAACAGGACTGGGACTGAAATGTAAAATGATCACTCAGGGTAAGTGTGTGTGTATTGAATAGGGATACACAGATGAACTGTAGGAATGAACACAGGGAAAGAGTACAGGTGAAACTCTGGCACATACAGCACAGGAGGGCATGTCAATGGGAGATGGTTGTAGCAGCAACACCAAGCACATATCTACATGGCACAGTATGGTCTATACGGTAAAAATGTGTTGTCTGTGACTGCCACACAAGGTGACATAACAATGGAGAGGATGTCTGTGTGAGATAAGCATCTTTACATGAATAATGCCAAGGACATCTATCAGGGATTGACATATTTATTTATTTGACATTTGTTTACCGGGGTGGTCTGACTGGGACTATAGAACCCATTTTCAGCAGAGGCCCTGGGAGAAATGCTTCACATACAGTACAATACAAATACAGTATAATCCAATACAATACAGATTACATTAGAAATACTATACAAAAAATAAGATGAAAGAACAAACTGCTACAAGATATTATAATACATTACTACACATTTAGACATATGTATACAGTTAAAACATTACAGATGATAATAGTCACTCTTACCATACATGATGTAGATAGTGTCCAAAAAAGTAGTACGTAGGTAGTACAATGTGTGACATTAACTGTTATAGTACATGTGCAATAGAATGTTAGTTTCAGTTAGGAAAATAGCAGAGAAAAAGTTAGTGATGCAGACATACAACGAGAGAGAGTTAAGATGAATAGAAGCAATAAAACCTGAGCAGTAGCTTAAAGATATGATATAGAAGCAGAGAAGGAGTTAGAAGAGCTTTAGGATCTTGCAGTCTATGAGGGATTGAAATGTGACAGAAGAGGAAGACTTGAGCATTAGGCAGGCTTTATGCAGGAGCAGAGCCATGTATTTTTGAGATGATTTTTTAAAGAGACTTTGAAATGGGTTAGGCCAGGCATAGACCTGGTAGCTAGAGGTATTGAATTCTAATGTATAGAGACAGAGTATGAATACAGAGAGTGACCAGGTTTTCTTGTGAGTTTGGAGATAGCTAAGAGATTTTTGTCTTCTCATCATAGGGATCGATTTGGTGTGTGAGGTGTGACTAGATTGGCTAGTGCAGGGCAGGCAGTAGGCTTGAAAATAAGGTTGTGCGAGGTGGATAGCTGAATAAAGGCAAGTTGGTTGGGGAGTTCAAGCCAGTTTAATTCTAGGAGTGGTTTACAGTGGTGAGTGTGATATTTAGAGTTTGTGGCAAACTTTGGAACTTTGTTGTAGCACTGTTCCAATTTGCTTAGGGTAGGCTTTTGTAAGTTAGCTAAGATAGGGGCACTATAAATAAGAGAGGGAAGTAAACATGTTTTTGCAATGGTAGTTTTGGCTGCTGCAGTAATGAAATGTTTGTTTCTGTATAAGAGTCTCAGTTTTTGATGAGTTTTCTTTATATTTTGCTGTATATGGGGGTCAAATGAAAGTTTATTGTCAATGATAACACCTAGAAGTTTTGTTTCCTGTGCTATTTCTATGGAAATGTGGTCAGATGCAAGGGTGTTGAAATGATCAGTGACAAGGGAGGTTTTTGGGGGATGAAAGAGTACTAGTTTTGTCTTCTTTGAATTATGAAAGAGTTGGGCATTTCTTAGCCAGGATTCGACTGCTGTAAAGGACTGTTGAGGTTTTGAGAGTAGTTTTTGTAGTGATTGAGCAGTGCAGGTTATGGTGGAATCATCAGCGTATTGAATGAGGGCCCCAGGGTGAGAGGCAATGTGAAGGTCATTTGTGAAAATGTTGAAGAGTAGGGGTCCTAGGATGGAGCCTTGGGTGACTCCAGTAGGGTTGTAGAGAAAGGGTGAGAATTCATTGGACCACATCACTGCTTGAGGTAGCTCTGAAACCATTTTACTGTGTTATGTGAGAAGCCTAAGTTAGACAGTGTGTTCAAAAGTAAGGGGTGAGAACCTTGACGACTGGATGGGAGAAAGGAAATTCACCCCGGGGATCACGTCAGTCACCCTGCTAGACAGGGGTCAAGGGAAGTAAATAGTGTGGGAAGAAATAGCCAGGGAATTGTTATGGCTAGGCTTGTATAGGCCCTAGGGCTGATAGCCTAGTACCAAGCTATGAACTGTGTCAAAGGCCTTGAAGAGATCAAGGAATACTGAGTCTGTATAGCATCCTGCATCTCTGGCCTTGTTCACGGTGTCTGTAAAAGATAATAGGGGTGTAGTTGTGCTGTGGCTAGGATGGAAGCCATGTTAGGTTTTGGTTAAAAGACGGTTTTGCAACAGATATTGCATTACCTGCTGATGAATACCTCTCTCGAGAATTTTGGATAATGGTGACAAGGCAGATATAGGACGGCAATTGGATGGATCAAAAGAGTTGCCTCCTTTGTGGATGGAGGTGATGTGAGATTGTTTACACATGGTTGGTAGGTACTTCTGATTTGGATAAAGACCTATTTATATGGATACTGATTGGGTAGAAAACTGAGTTAGAAGCCAGTTTGAGGTACTATGGGGGGATTGTTAGCTGAAGTAGAACAGGGTTTTAGTTTTTGTAGCAGTTTCTTAATGGTGTCAGTGGGTATGGGCTGAAATGAGAATGGGGTTTGTATGACATTTTGTTGAGTAGGGGGGTTAGTAATGACAGGGTTAGAAGCAGCTGATTGCCTGGGGTCAGTGTCTGAATAGGTTGAAGTGTGGGGGGGGGGGTCCAGCATTAGGGGTGTTAGTTAGTAGGTCTGAAATTGATTTTTATGAAGTGGTTAAAGTTTTTGGCCATTTGTGATGGAGGGGTATCAGGTGATAGGGTGTACTCTCCATTTCTTCCAGGGTTAAGTAGAGAAGATATGGAGTGCCAAAATTTACTGGGTTGATTTTATGCTGCAGTTGAAGCTGGGAATAATATGACTTCTTATCTCTGTTGATTAGTTTTGTCACTTTGTTATGTAGTGTTTTGAAATTAACGTGATTTTGTTCATTTTTGTTTTGTTTCCAGGTTGACCAGGCTAGGTCCCTTTGCTTCATCAGGTGTTTACATTCCTTAGAGAGTCATGGTGCTGAGTTCTTTTGATTCTTTTCATACGAATGGGAGCTGGTGTATTAAGTATGTGAAGGAAGGTGTTATTAAAGTATAGTACAGCATCATTAAGGGGTAGTTGTTTAAGGGGTGTCCAGTCTATTTCCTGTAGGAGATTGTTGAATTTATGGTGACAAAAATTAGTTGAGTTCCTAACTGATTTTATAGTGTGTACTCTTAGTTGTTGGGAGTTTGTTCTAAGGGAATAAGCTAGTAGATGATAACTCAGGGAACTAGACAGTGTACCAGAAGAGGGGTAATTAGCAGGGTGGGATACTAGAATCAAGTCTAAGGTGGATTGGCAGGTAAGATCTTTGCTGTATCTTGTTGGAGCATTGATAAACTGAGAAAAAACATACAGATCTAGACTATTTGTGGGAGAGTTGGAAGTTATGGTTTGCCAGTCTATATTTACATCTCCTAAGATTATTGTTTCAAGGTTTATTGTTTGGGACGTCCAGGATAAAATATTTTCCAACACTGGTATATTGTTACCTGGTGGGATATATATTACTATTATGCAAATTCTTTTTGATATATTGAGGTTCAAAAAGGAGATTAGTACCTCAGCATTGGCAAAGATTGGTATATTACTGGTATAGGGTGTGATGTTGAGTGTAGAGGGATATAATTGGGGTAGGGTGAAGATTGGGAAGCTGTGCAAAATGATATACCTGAATATGAGCGTACGCTCAGCAAAGGTCTCCAGCAAGGTGCTGACAGGTAAAGGATCATGGCAAACATGATAAGAACCAACCACAATCATGGACAATATCAGAATAATAACACCACTAATCATATGCCTCTGACATAACATATGTGATGTGGAATGATAACAGATGAGCCTACACACACACACACTTGACAACTATTATAATACATCCACACTCTATGAGGGTAACAAAACACACCGTCCTGATACTGTAATGTCTGCAGGAGATGTTAGGAGGAACATTTCTATACTTGTATGTGACAGTAAGGTCAATACAGGCTAGTTGTCTTGTGTACATAGCATATATTTATGGCACAATCCACACTGTCATGAATGAGATATACATGCCATTAATGTTGTCAGACACTTATGTATTCAGTCCATGCATAAGCTGAACAGGTAGCACACATGCATCTGGTGTAACAACTCTCTAAGGCCAAAAGCACTGCATCAAAGGGCCCAGACAATATCCCAGGATGTTGTCTAAATAGCATGAGACATGACCTATCAGGCCATCTGGAATTGCTATTTAATTGTATCCACCAAACAGGCTTCATGCTTCATAAATGGAGAATAGGAACAGTCATCCCACTGCACAAAGTTGGCCCATCTAGAGACCCTGGAAACTACAGACCCATAAGTCTCACTAGTCTTATATGTAAAGCCATGGAAAGAATTATCATGGAAATTATCAATAGTGATATAGAAAACCTCAAGACACTGGACCCAACCAAGTTTGGTTTCTTCAAGGGCAGAGCATGACTACTCAACCTGGTTGACTTCTGTGAGAGGGTCACCAAAGTGATGGATGAGGGCAAAATGGTTCACACTGACAATTTTCACCTGGTTCATAGATTCATAGGTTCATAGGTAGGTTCTAGGCTATCGGCCCTGGGGCCTATACAAGCCCAGCCAAAAAAGGTACCCTGGCTTTTGCCACCCAAGAAAATTATTTTCCTGTGCCACTGTCGAGCAGAGCCACAGAGGTGATCCTCGGGGTGAATTTCCTATTTCCCTTCCAATCATCAAGATTTTTCTTGAAGAGTGCTAATGAGGAGCTTTGTTTGATATAGATAGGTAGCTTGTTCCGGAGTATGGGAAGTCTCTGGGACAGGAATCTATCCCTCTGGCATGTTCTGTTTATTGTGGTGACAAGATTTAGGTCTTGGGACACAGGTGGACAGTAGTCTTTCCTTTGATAATCACATCGCCACAGAAGTCAGGAAATCCTTCTACATGGCACACCTCATCACAAAAGGTTTCTCATCAAGAAAAAAAGAGGTAATTGTTCCCCTCTACTCATCACTCATTAGACCCATTATAGAGTACAATGCCCCTTTTGGTATGTACCTCGCAAGACATCTACAACAACTGGAAAGGCCACAGAAATATCTCACAAAGAGGATTACTGGCCTCAAACAGATGCCCTACGCAGACCGTCTCAAAAACTCCAGCTTTACTCCATCGCATATCGCCTACTCAGAGGCAATCTCTGCTTAACATACAAGGCCATGTCAAACCCTGAGCTGTTGGACATTCTCCACTTAAAGAAATCCCAATCCCTCAGAGCCACATGCTCCTGGGATCTAAACCTTGTCATCACAATGAACAAAACATGCTGGAGGGATAAGTTCCTGACCCAGAGACTCCCCATACTCTGGAATAGTCTGCCCATACATGTCAAGCAGAGCGCCTCCTTGGCCCTCTTCAGAAGGAACCTTGACGATGGGATGGGAGATAGGAAATTCACCCCGGGGATCACGTCAGACACCCTGCTAGACAGGGGTCTAGGAAAGTAAATAATGTGCGAAGAAATATCCATGGAATTGTTATGGCTAGGCTTGTATAGGCCCTTGGACTGATAGCCTAGTACCAACCTATGAACCTATGAAAGGACCTAGCAGCATGCCTGATTTACTGACTTCAAACTGAAAACAAATGGTCCAGGCACACTTAAGATGGCTTAAAAAAGATTTATTGTAAAATTAAATATACAAGCACTTTCACCCTGCCCAAATGATGTCTTTTACACTTGAAAAAGCCTTGCATTTGGACAGGGTGAAAGCGCTTGTATATTTAATTTTACAATAAATCTTTTTTAAGCCATCTTAAGTGTGCCTGGACCATTTGTTTTCAGTTTGTAGTTTTTGGTAAATGGTTCCTACTACTTCTTGATGTACTGACTTCATCAATGTACCTGAGATATATGTCATGTCACACATTTCAACATAGTGAGATGCCAAGTATGTCATACGCTGGTCTACCCATTTGATGATATAGCTGTTTATGGCCACATATGACAGCACTGTTAGCATACTTCAGTGTGTTTTTTTGTGAAATGCATTGACCTGTTCAAGTTCCACATGAAACTGCTGTTGTCATCATGCATGCTCTTGATGACCTCTTTGAGGACATCAGATGCAATGGACCTGATGCAGCAATAACAACCCACGCAGGTGTGTTGCACACACCTGGAAAATTACTAGTGTACATGTAGAGGAGGTCCATGATGACATGTTGGTCTACCTCACAGTCAAGGAGAGTCAGGATGTCACCATATATGCATGCATGTATCAGGTGCTGTCCCCTCAACTCAGGTGGATGCATGTTGATGTATACCCTTGTAAGGGAATAAAAGCCATGTGGAGGGTGTGTTGAACTGTGTATTCAACCATATCAGGAAGGTCTATGTGTTGGGTCATGCCAAACGTGATCTGTGTTGTCACAGCACATAGGCCTGGATAAAGGTAAGACAGTGCATACTACCTATTGTGATCTGGCCTAGGATTTTGACATGATCACACACACACAGGTATCATTGAGAAAACCCCCAAGCTGGGGATTAAACCTTATGTCAGTTGATGGGTAAACAATTGGTTCACTGACAAAACACATTGTGTGAAATTTGGTGAATCAACCCCTACCAGTAGAGCTGTCACCACTGGCAAACCCCAGGGATCTATGCTTGGCCCTTCACTGCTTGACTTGTATTTCTCAACAGTTCAGGTTAAAGTATATGGTCTTTGCCTTACCAAGTTTGCTGATTCATGCATATTGTGGACTATCCTCTGGTGCAGAACTACCTGAGGGGGCAGGTAGTGCAAGGGCAACAGAGGTGGTGTTTCCAAGTCGGCTCCCAGGCATGCTGGGCAATGGTGCCAGAGCCAGTGGAGTGGGGGCAGGTGGATTCTGTGGGGCAGGCCTACCCCAATGTGCTGTGGAGCATTTCATGATGTGGTACACATGGATGACATGGACACATTTTGATGATACTTAATAAAATAAAACAACAACAAAAAAAGAGATAAGGACTGGGGTGTGAGAGAGAAAAAAGACATAAGATTAGTACCTCCAAATATAACATACAATGCATTAATACAATTATTTGACTCTATTATCTTACTTAACCTTTACTAAAACTACCACCCCCAACAGATAACTTAGTACTTTTAAGGCTACCAACTCTTAACAGATGCACACTATACTACAGATTGCAGCAAGTACTCCTTTACCTGTGTATATATTGCACACATGTGTGTTCCAGTTATCCAAATTACAGTTTACAGCAGGGCATGTGTGCCACTAGTATAGAGCTTTTACTTTAAACCTTTAAGTTAAACCTAATTGAAAAATTTAACAGTTATTGTATAGTTGGGAAGTGTGGTATTTGAACCCACTACATCTGACTAAATTCTAATATTATGCACTTGGTTTGTGCTACAGCTTAATGCATGTATACTTGCTTTTACAGTTGGAATATGCTTGCTGAATTTGATACAAATGTATAAAATACCAAAAAAGCTATTTTGTTTGTGCTACAGACTAATCCATGCATACTTGTTTTTACAGTTGAGATATGCATGCTCAAATTGATACAACTGTATAAAATACCAACAACTGTAATGCTACAATAATACTACTCTTCTGCTGCATACATACTACATGCCTCCCTCATCCTCACTAATCTAGTGGCATGGGTCCTAACATTGCACTCCCTTTCCATGGCAGCTGTGAAAAAAACAGATCAGAATGGAATACCATTATGAATACCAGTCTTGCCTATATTCAGCTTTTAAGTCTTACAACCACTCTCTGATCCAAGCATTGAGGGTACCTCTCTTCCTCCGACATAATGAACAACAGTGGTAAGCAATGCAGCAATGCAATTTTAATGTTATTTGATGCACATGCAGCTGTGCAAGTGTGTTAGTTAAATGTGAAGGCCATGGCAGTCCAGAGAGCTAAAATATACTTACAGGAGCATTGTACACATTATATCCACAGTCATACATTTAATAAATGTGATAATACATAGATAAATAAAGAAATAACTGACACAATATTAGTGTCTCAGCCCTCATACATATAATTAATATCAGCTACACTATGTCAAGTGTTATAAGTGAGAGTGAATATAATGGGAAGTGGAACAGTAAACATGTATGAAATATGCTGCATTTGAATCCAGGACCTTGTGTATGGCAATCCTACACTTACACCTTTTGCCACAACAACGTTTAAAAAAAAATCTTGGTCTATGTTGCTTTTCATTGCTGTAAACTGCAATGTCACAAAAATAAAACAAAAGTTGTGCACCCCATACTAGAACCCAGGGCAATCTGTACTGCAGCCCTACACTTACACTTGTTGCCACAGGATCAGTTGCATGATATTGCCTATTTTGCTATTCATTCTTTAGGTCTTAGTGTTAACCTCTGAGCAGCATCGCTTATCGGGTTTGCATGATGCCCAATAGTATTCACTGAATGCTTTTTTTTTGTTTGTTTTTTTTGGCTGCTTGGGTCGTGTCTGCTCCCTAGGTTCCAGTTTGCATACTGTTGTGCTTTGATCAAACCAGAAAAACACAGCCAGACCTGCCATTCATTTCCTCCATTTCCCATGTTTGCACTGAGTGGCACAGTGTAAAAACATTGGAAAAGAAAAAAAAGAGAGATAGAGAGAGAGAAAGAAAAGGATTCAAACCCAGTACCTTCAGGCCCCAAAAAGGAAATTATCAATGCATCAACATGTTCTGCAATAGAGTCAGTTAAGTAGCAAGTGTGTTTCATAGACTCAGTTGTAACTGTCAGACTTTAACAATGCATCTTGGGGTTTGTGCACTGCTAAGCAGTATGCAAGCAGGTGTATCTTTCATGCATATGCACTTTGCTAATTATTGAGCAATGGAAAATTACATATTAAGTATTACTGCTGTTATGGACCTTATCCACAGGGACATAGTTGACCTTCAGCACGCTTGAGTTGACCCAGGTTGTGTTTACCAAGGATAGGTCTTGCTTATTAAACTTAGTGGACTTTTTTGATACTGACCCCAAAGGCCTGGGTGACAGATACCAGGACATACCACTTATGTTCAGTTATCCAAGGCCTTTGCCAATATCCCTATCCAT
Organism: Protopterus annectens; assembly: GCF_019279795.1. Lineage (NCBI taxonomy): Eukaryota > Metazoa > Chordata > Ceratodontiformes > Protopteridae > Protopterus > Protopterus annectens. The sequence goes on along the minus strand of NC_056728.1, from coordinate 500,136,403 downwards.
GTCTCATAATGAAAATGTCATATCTGGGAATTAAGCCATACAATACTAGCTGGATAGCCAACTGGCTCACCAACTGAACACACACACTCAAAGTTGGGTCTGCAACCCCAGCTGACCACTTAGCAATGGAAAACCTAAAGGATCTGTGTTGGGCCATCAACTGTATGGAAACTACTTCCCTAAAGTGCAGCCAATGTAGGTGGCCAGTAGTTTATGAGGTTTGCAAATGACTGTTAATTGGAAACACTCATATGGATTCCGCCAGTGATATTAACATATTAAAGTGCTGACAGAGTCAAATGATTGGTGCCAAATTCACAGACTGAACCTTACAGCAAACAATGCCTCATTGTCCCCTTTGGCAATGAAGTACCCCTGCTAATTATGATATATGTAGCACCCATCTCAGCTCAAACACAGGGTTATGAGACTTGTGAACACATGTTGATAGCAATCTACACTTTCCTCACTATGTGTCCATAGTGGTGAGACACACATTCTGCAATGCGCACATCATACATATGGACATCATATTCAAGACCAGGGAGGTCATAGCTTCTGTCTGTACCTCACCAGAAAATTGCAGCAAATGGAGAAAAAAATGGAGGTTTGTGACTCGGAGAATGCAGGTCCTCTAAACATCACATAAATGGAAAGACTAAAAGACCTGTCACTGTACTTAGTTTCCTGCAAGCTGCTGAAAGGTGATCTATGCCTGACCTACAGGGAAGTCATAGACCCTGCCCTACTGGAAATGCTGGACATCTGCAAATCAAATGGGACAGGAATAACTCAGGCCAGAGTTCTCAACCTAACCTGTGACATAAAAAGAACATGCAAGGTTCCCACTGAGTGTGAAGTAGTGATCCTGAATGACCCTGTTCAAGTACAACCTTCATTACTGGTTTGGTGATTGTAAAGTCACCTCTGGGCTGGCACCTATCTCCCTCAGAGATAGGAGCAGTTGTTGCTGCTCACAAAATTGCTCTGCTAACAATGACCATCTAAATATGCTTAATAAGGGTACTTGTATTTTTACAAAGTTAGGCTTCTATTGCCTTATGTATACTGACAACCTTGTACTCATACAAATTACAAAAACAATATGTGAGAGATGCAACTAAACAATGAATCTAGAGTAAATGCTGTCTCTCTCTCAGGTAACAAACAGATATCAAGCAGGTTGTCAACACACACACTTCACCTCCTCAACAGACCAAGTAAGCAACACATAATCCCACATGTGCAGAGGTAGTCATTACAAGCTTACAAAAAGAGCATAGACCTCACCAATGCAAACCTTCTGCACACACTACAGTCCCAATGGAACCCACTACACATAAAAAGAAATGTATCAGTGTGTCAGCTATTAATTCCTTAAGACAAAACACCTGAAAACCAATGTCTTAAGCATAGGCAAATCCATAGTGAGACACACAGCTATCCCCTCACCAGGCTGTACAAGGAGAAAGTCATGGTCAGCTGCCTGACTGGTGCCAGGATCCACAAAGTCATGCATGCACTCCAGTCTCTCAATAACAAGCATGCACTCCAGTCTCTCAATAACAAGCAGTTACATCTCTGTCATACTCCATGGTGAAGTTAATGACTTGAAATGTACCTCACTGGCCTATATGGAGAGAGAGATGACTTAGCTCTCAGATTATCTGTCCTAAACAGGTATGTCCATACCCCTAAGCAGCATTCTACCTTCATCCAGGTTGATGTCTCAGTACAAACAAAATAATTATTGAGTTCAACAATTGACTTAGTTACTGGTGTCAGTCCAGGAAGATCCAGTATTTGTCAGCCTGGGATGATAATGGTCGACAGACCACACTTTGCCAGGGATGGTCTTCATCTTTTACCTCTTGCCTTTCGGTTACTGGCCAAGGTACTTGCTTCCCCCATATTACCTTTTTTAGGCAATGCCATAAGAACAAAATTCCTAATGTAAAAATATCTTCAAAAGGCAAAATCAAGATTATGCTGCTTAATGCTAGGAGTGTAAATTATAAACTACACTGAATGGAGCCACTACTTATTTGGGAAGATGTCGATGTTTGTGCAGTCACGGAAACATTGTTTAGGGCCACAGAGAGTATTCCAGCCATGAAAGGCTATAAAGTCTTCCACACATTCAGGCCGCAAAATGACCATAAAATAAACAAAGAAGGAGGTGTATCTGTCTTCATGAAAGACAAATACACCTCAAGACTGGTTAAGCAGTACAACTCCCTAGAGTTATTCCAAGTCCAACTAACTGTAGGAAAGAACCCCTCCCCCATGTCATTGTTAGCTACAGGTTCACCAACAGGAACCATGAAAACCACACAGTGCCTTCCTGGACCTACATGAGTCACTCATAGTACAGCCAAACACCCTAGGCATGGGTGATTTTAGCTATCCTTCCATCGATTGGGATATATATATATGAGCTCAAACATGATCAACCTAAGGTTCCTCCACTTTGCAAACACAAATGTTCTGGAACAGTTAGTCCACACCCCCACAATGGAATGGAAGGTCTTTGACCTAGTACTCAACAACATGGGAGATCGTTGCACCACCCCATGTGTGAGACCCTCCCTGGTAAGATGTGACCATAAATCAGTCACTTTCAATATAACAATCATACATGACCCCCTCAGGATCTAAAAGGTTGAAAAGCTTCTCCAAAGCAAACTATAGTCTCTTAAGTGATGGCATACATAGTTTCAAACCTCCTGCCACCACTGATAATAAAGACTTCTATACAGAGGTGTACACAAATGCCTTGTATAAACAGGTTTACAAGTGTATAGACTTAGCTGTACCAGAACAGATCAAAATTTGCTCATGAAAAAACAAGCCACTCGGGTGGACAGCTAGCATAAAGAGATTATACAACATGACAAAGAAACCGATGACCAAAAATTAGATAGAACAGTCTCAGCAGAACACCCTCCATAGCTTGAACAAGCAAATGAGACATCTTGTAAAGTCCTGTAAAGGTAATTATTACAGTGTATTAGCATCCATAGCTAAGGATGATCACAAGGCATTCTTTAGCTATGTCTGCAATGTAAAAGAGAAGGCCCAGCTTTGCACCGAGGATATTGTCAACTTGTTAGCAGAGAGGTTTGACAAAAATTTCACACCCCAGTCTCCAGCAATCATAGCCAAAGCATATCTGTCACTAATACTCTACCTATTGTCTCTAAAGAACAGATCATAATCACACTCACCAAGGCCAAAAACACAGCCTCTATGGGACTGGATAACATCCCAGGTTGCTTACTAAATGGTGTAAAGCAAGAGTTAGCAGAACCACTGGGTACTGTCTTCCACCACAGTCTAAGTACTGGCTTTGTCCCAGCAGAGTGGAAAACAGCAACAATATTCCCCTTGCAATGAGGGGTCCCTCAACTGACACAGGGAATTATAGACCCATAAGCCTGATCAGCCTTGTCTGTAAGGCTATGGAAAAATTATCTTGCACCTTATCAACAAGGACATTGGTAACCTTAAAACTCTTGACCTGACCCAGTTTGGCTTCATTAAGGGCAGATCATGCCTATTAAACCTAGTGGAATTCTTCAAGAGTGTCAACAAAGTCCTGGATGAAGGCAAATCAATACATACTGCCTATCTCAACTTGGCCAAGGGCTTTGACACAATCCCCCACCCAGGCATCCATGTCACCCAGCTGGGGATTAACCCATACATCATTAGACAGGTAGCTAACTGGCTCACCAATAGAATGCATGCAGTTATACTTGAGGATTCCACCTGTACCAACAGACCTGTTACCAGTGGTGTTTGACAAGGATCTGTGCTGGGTCTCCTAATGTTTGGTATCTATTTCTCAGAAATCCAGGTGAAAACAGATGGGCCTATGGCTCACCAGTTTCACTAATAACTGCAAACTGTTACTCCCCAAATAACATCAACATACTACAAAATGGGTTTAGATACATAAATGACTTTTGTCAAAGCCACAGACTTAAACTAAACCCAAAAACTGCACCATTATCCCTTTCAGCAAAGAAGAGGTCCCTGCAAATTACACTATTTATAATACCCACTAAGTTCCAAACCAATGGTGAGAGATTGAGGAATGCAGGTTGATAGCAATGTCAACTTTGATCATCATGTGTTCACAGTGGTAAGGAAGGGTTTTTATGTTGCACACCTCATAAGTAAGGGCATAGCATCCAAGACTAAGAATGTTATCAATCCACTGAACTTGTCTCTCATCAGAACAATAACAGAGTACAGTGCTCCCTTTTGCATGTACCTCACCAGACATCTGCAGCAGCTGGAGAGACCTAAGAGTTTTCTCACCAAGAAATTCCAGGAACTTCAACACATGACCTACACTGACAGACTGAAGGCCCTGTCACTGTACTCTGTATCCTATAGACTGCCGAGGGGCATCTTGTGCCTGACCTAAACAGCACTCTCGAACCCTGCCTTAATGGAAATGCTGCACCTCTGCAAATAAAATGGGACAAGACTAACTCATTGTAGGGACTTTAACCTAGCCTGTGACATCAACAGGACATGCTGGACAGACAGATATGCCACCAAGAGATTGCCACTGCTATGGAACAAACTCACAGTTCACATGCAACTGAGCTCCTGAATGACCCTATTTAAGTATGACTTGGACAATTGGATGGGAAATCATATATATACCCCAGGGTTTCACTTATGTCACTTTTAGACAGGGGCAACTAGTGCTGTTCATGGATTTGTGAATATGGACTACATTACATATCTTGGTCTATAAGGGTACAAGGGTACAACTTTGCTAGGCTTGAAAAGGCCATAGGGCAATTAGCCTAGTAACCTCCTATGAATCTGTGAACCTAGGGCCATTATGGTAGTACCCTTGTATGAACCTATGATGCAATGAATCTATGCAAGCCTGCCAACATCTTGTCTCACACATGGCCTGCTGATGTAATATACTGTAAGTTGAGCTGCAGTCTTGCATAATTCAGACTTGTGTCATAGTACTCTGTTCTGTAGTTTGTGTACTTAAGTAGGGGTTCTTTTCACACTGTAGTCAACTGTGTGTTTGTGCTGGTTCTGGACATTACAGAGAACCTTTTACCACAGCATGTGGGACACTGTTATTTACCATATTCTTGGCAGGTACTGCTGATGCCATTTCCTATATCAGATGTTTGGATATGCAATCATCTCACCAGGGCATAGTCAGGCACTTTTGCCTGGAGGCCAGGCAGATGTCACCTTATCCTATACAAGACAGATTGCAGTGACATGGCATTTAATCTGTCCACATAAATCATGGCATGGTTTGTAGGCCCTATGTTATCTTGCCATGAAAGCCCTGTGGTCTCTCCAGCTGCTGTAGGCGTCTGTTGAGGTGCATGCAAAAGAGAACATTATACTGAGAGAATTTGGAAAGTAATGATACGCATTGCAGTTTCTGACTTCACACCCCTTACAAGAGCATACACTATACAGTTGTGAAATTTTGATGCCATCAGTTGTCTAACTTTCCAAGGCCAATACAAGTCAAAGGTGCAGTGAGCAGTTCAACAACACAAATGCAGATATACTAAGCACTAAAAGTTAGGAACGCACCCGGAGCATCAGACACAGTATTTGTATCCCTGAATCCAAAAGATAGAAACAGGGATATGGCACAGTTATCATCACTTGCAAAGGGTGCTGTGGGGGGAAGGGGGCAGGAAGCTTAGCCTGACACAAAAGGTCAGTGAGTGAGAGTAAGAAGGAGGAAAAAGTCAGACATTGGGATAAAACAACAAATGGCCAGTGAGACAAAATGAGTGACTGTTGTGTGTGTGTGTCTGTAGGGGTCCTCCAGGTAAAATTGGTGTGTGAGTGTCTGCATGAACACAGTCAAACTGTGAGTTAGCTCTACATCTAGTTCTGTTGGGCAGGTGTGAGCCATGCATGGTAGAGGTGGCAGTTCTTTGTTGTTGTCCTTGACCATGAGAACTGGCTCTGCCAAGAGTTGCACTGACACATCCACGCCCAAGGTCAAAGGCAGTGCTCCTACCTTAACGTGACTGATGTCTGCTGGATGAGCTCCCTTTATGGGGATACCCAGGACCATGACCCCATGGCCTGCCATGTCTGGGTGTGGACAGCACACTCACTGATGCAGCAGTGGAAGTACTGCCACTATGGGAGCGTGATTGGGCATGGCTAAGTTGGCTGACAGCAGATGATGTGACTGACCTATAACCACAGGGATACCATTACCATCCCAACAGACACTGCTTGTTCCTTGACAGACACTCCTCGGTCCATCACAGACACCCCTTGTTCCAACATATCATTTATCTGATCCAGTGAATCGGCAATGTGATGGAGGCAGTCACACATGTCAGACTGTGCCACATCCACGATCCTGAGCATTTGTCTGTAGCAACTATGGGAACATGCCTGTGCCTCCATAACGGACCTAAACATACACTGAGTGGCACGGGAAGTGACACCTGCACCAGGTGAAGAAAGGACAGCATACCCCCTCCAAGCACCCCTATAAATCCTCTTGTGTGGCACCTCACCCACACTTTGGCTATGGCCAGACTCAACAGGTACTGAAGCCACAGTAGCCACACTTCCCTGATCAATGTATTCACTTTCCACCTGTCCGATATCTGTGGACTCAGTGGACTTGGTGGGTGCAGACCTAATGGCTGTGACCAATGAAAATGCAGGGGATGGCTGTATATTAACTTTTGTGTCAGATTTAAATTCTGCACCCACCAACTGTGCCCCAGTTTGGCCACCATCATCATCAGAGTCTGCTGATACACTGACATCAGGTGGCACAGGGCCCACACTCTCACTGCCATGATCACATGTGATAAAAAGCAAGAAACACAGGAATCCATTAATACCTGAAGTACCATAGTCCAATAGTGCAATATATGCTAAAATACTAACAATGCTGCCACGATTACAGACAGTACAGCAATACACACAATAGGCCTGACATCAAAATCATACACTACAATATTTCTTTAATTTGCTCAGCAGTACTGACTTAAAAATATTTGGCTTACCATCTGCAGAAGCTATACTGTGCTCTTCTCCAGTCGATCCTGAAAGAAGTTAAGCAACAGGTAAGGGCAACATCATAATTAACTGTAACACGGGGGGTAATACATTTACCCATTTATATGCGCATTGTCTAATTTCAACAAGAATGGGGCTGACAACTCCAACCTAAGCTTACAACTGTAGAAATCTTCAATCCCCCTCTCAAAAAAGACACAAAATGAACTTATTCATTTCAACTGTTTTACCATGCAACAATGTTCAACTGCTCAGATAGCAAAGCCTACCTGGAAGCTCCTCCTGAGACATGCTTGCAGTCTCGGAGGGTATTGTGCCCACATCCAGGACATGCTGTCCTGCAGTCTCCTGGGAGCTGTCTGGATCTCTGATATTGACCAGGAACTCTTCATTGGGGGTTAGAGGGTGTTCCCTACAAGGTCCTCCCCCATAGCCATTTGATCACGGCCCACTGCAGCTACTCACCTGTGTGCAGTAGCGAGCATGTCAGTGGCTTTATAGTGCACCTGTTCGTATGTTCTGCCATGGCCACCCACGGCATTAAGGTCTTGTATAATCTGCTGCCATATTCTCATCCTCCATGCCATATGTTCCTGTCCTCTTTCCAGGAGAAAAGAACCATGTTGCCAAAACCCATCGATAATTACTTGATTTTCGGCATCAGCGAAGGGGGTCCACATGGACTGACATGCCTAAGTTGCATACTTGTAGGTGTCCTAACAGACAACAGAAGCATAATACATGTACGTATCACATAACTGCTAAATAACTGTTTCCAGATAAAACAGAAAAGGTAGCCAGTCAGTATTACCTACTGGAGAAACATAAAACAGTCTAGAGATGTGAAATACAAACAAGCAGGATGCAAATCAAGGAGGGTAACAAGAGCAACCTATCGTTGTTTGTGCCATAACAGTAATTCATCTTTGCCCCCTCCCCACAAAAGAACAGGCAAATGACCCATTTGCTAACAAAACATCTTTGAAATGCTAAAAGCACTATCAAAGGTCCTATCCCTGAAACATTTGTACATATTTTTCACACAGCATTCCATATCCATGTATTGTCAATCATGTGTACCCCTGTAATGGCTTGACAAACTTGCCCATGCCATCAGTACACTTCTAACTAATGCATACAAATAAATAATAAAAGCATAAAAGCCTTTGCTTTGCATTTTTCTTAAATACATTCCAGCATGTGCAGCATGTAGGTGACAAAATGGAAGCATACCTGTTGTAGTTCAGTACTGTTTTGTGCAGAAATACCTTAAAGAAAAAATTATTTTGCAGTCTTCCAAATATATACTACTCTCCTCACCATCAGTTTGGCTAGCTATATGTTTGCCTTTTTATAATGGTGTAGATTATTAATGGATTGCATCCGTCTTTGTCTGTGTTTCACAGACGCTAGTTACAGCATAAACAGCTGAATTGCATGCTAATCAACCAATCCAACACAGTGGAGCTATTCAACAAGCTATAAAGCATTCATGTAGATTCCATGCTGTTTTATCTTGCAGATGTCAAAACTTTTGTTGTCCAGACACGGAAGATCTACACAGACAGAATGTTAGGGTCTGCTGCTGTTTTAATCAATTTGTATTTGCTAGAGGCTGAAGCAAATGGTGTTTGTGCTGTCAACAGGCCTAGGCCAAGGAGTTTTCAGGCCACGTTTAACTTATTACAACCTACATGAGTGGGAAATTATAGAGCTCTACAGGGTGGATGGGGACACACTACAGGAACTCTGTGACCTCTCCCCAGAGCCAGAGACAACTGAGGAAAACCCACCCCAGTCAAAAGTAAGGTATGTGTAGCCAAACTGATAACACTGCTGTATAAAGCGAACTCAAACAAAGAACAGCAAACCAGTCCAGGAAACTCCCACCTCAATAAAAAGGCTCACAAGATAAGTTTCACGAAGCACCAAACAGTTTGTATGAAGAAGCTCACAATAAGGTATCGCAAAGCACCACACAGTTTATTAACGCCATAACTTCTTTAGACACGTTTTCATCAAACTTGACTTCATCAGATAATACATTCAACCAACAATTACTCTCGTTTAAATACACCTTGTGACAAAGTTAATTGAATAATGAACACATTAATTAATCTATTTTGATGAACAAACGAATAAACACTCAATCCTATATGTAATAACACATAAATTAAAAACTATTATTAAAATACTGTTAAAATATTTACCCACATGTTCTACTAATAAAATTGTATTAATATATATATAATGCATATGATGTTATACACTCTCTATATGTTTGATAAAAATGCTATAAAAAGAATGAATGACAGTTTTTTCTTTCTTTGTATACTCCTGCCTGTACGCAATATATATTTCCTTCTACACTGTTTTTAAGGATAAATGTATGTTTTGGATATACAATAAATATGCTCTGATATACCAAGGCTGAATAAATAATTACCCAATCCTACACTAGAATGAGGTAAATGTTTGTAATTTCATATTATATTTTCCCTGCCTTGATCTTTAAATAGGGTACAATAGAAATAAAATCATTTAGTCCAGGAAATTTATTGGAATTCAATAAAATTTGCCAATGGGTCTCCCTATGGGCCAGCCTAGCTTCCCATGGTCCACCCCTGACATCCCCAGAAACGGATTCCAAAACAAAAAACATGAACTTGGCCCCATCACATGTTGTAGTATGCCTGAATAATGCGTTTTTACTATTGCATTTCTGAATTTCATACTGGTGTTCGTAAATACGCCTCTTTAAATGTCGTTCCATCTTGCCTACATAAAATGCCTGGCAAGACTGACAAATTGCCAGGTATACCACCCCCGTGGTGTTGCAATTATAAAATCTTTTTGACGTGATTTTTCTGTTCCTACTCTCCAAGTATATGTATTCTGTATTTACTATGTATTTACACTGAGGACACCTACCACATTTGAATGTCCCTTTCCTCTGACCATTGGAGAATACCTGATGAACTTCTTGTTCTAGAGTCCTCTTAATGTTGAAACCCTTTCTAAATATAGTTTTCACAGCTTTACCCTTAAGGTTGTTTAAATCTGTAAGGTCTTGGAAATTTTTCCATTCTTTTTCAATAATTTTGTGAATATACCCTGCATTGGCACTATATTCAGTAATAAAAGCTAAATTAAAATTATCAAAAGAAAAAGGAACAACTTCTCCATTGTTGTTGCTGGGTTCTATATTCTCTTTACCCAGAATTGGGCGAAATCTAGTGGGTCTAGCCATTTGTACTTCATTCCGTACATCATTAATTAAAGCAATAGGGTATCCTCTGTCCTGAAACATAAGGGACAATTTGTCACATTCCAAACTGAACTGCAAGTCATTGGAAGTCATACGAGATACCCTCACAAATTGTCCTTTCAAAATACCCCTTTTTTGAAACCTAGGATGTGTACTCGAATAATGTATATAACTGTTCGAAAATGTGGGTTTCCTGTAGATACAGGACTGAAACCCTTGTATTTCTTTACTGAGTGTAACATCCAAATAATTCACACTATCAAAGGTAATTTCATGAGTAAATTTTAGGAATGTAGTAGTGGTATTGATGTAGATGATAAATTCATCATTTTTTTCTACTGGCCCTACCCAAAAAATACAAATATTGTCCAAAAACCGGGAATAATTAATCCAATTTTTGGAAAATACACTATTTAGAACAAATTTTTTCTCCCATATTAATAAAACGAGATCTGCGTATGTGGGAGCACAATTGGCTCCCATAGATACCCCAGTGGTCTGTTTAAAATACTCTCCTGCAAAATGTATGAAGTTGTTTTCCAAAACCAAGGTCAATAACTCAGTCACCAGGTGAACATCATTGTTGGTGACCCCCGGGCATTCCCAAAGGGCTTCTTCCATCCAAAGCAAACCTGTTTCAGATGGAATAACTGAGAAAAGATCGACCACGTCTATAGTCAAAAAAATTATATCAGATCTAAATAAGTCCATATTAATTTTTCTTAAGAATTCCCAAGAGTCTTTTAATAAATGCCCCTGTCTCCCCCATAACTGTTTAAGCTTCCAATCCAAACATTTTGAAATGTTATGGGTTTTAGACCCCTGTGCCACTATGATGGGTCTAAGGGGAGGGTCTTCTATGTTTTTATGTATTTTGGGTACCCCAAACATGGTGGGTACCCTTGGACTGGAATTAACCAGGTAGGAATATGTGTCAATCTCAATAATTTCTTGATCCAGTACGTCCTGAAGCGCCAAATCAATCTTTTTATATGAAATGTAAATCTCATTAATAGATGCTGGAATATATTTACCAGTGTCATGTAAAATATTGTGCATTTTTTCTTCATATAGTGTTTGATTCATGAGTACTGTCCCCCCTCCCTTATCTGGTTCCATGACCCTAAGAGATGGGTTGTGACCTAATTCGAACAGTAAGTCTACCTCTTCCTTACTCAAATTGGGGGTAAACTTAGCCTGGGTCAACTCCCTACGGATCCTCTGTTCAATCCTGGATTCCAGATTCTTAAGTTGGGGATGCAATGGGGGATTAAAGGTACTAGATTTTTTTTAATGTCAACCCGGGGACTACATTGGTGTCCCCAAACATGTATGTAAGGTATGTGTAGCCCTTAGAATGTTAGCTATGGGTACCTTTCAGAGACCAACAGGGGACATGCTAGGGGTGTCACGGGCATCAGCATCCAGGATCCTCCACTAGTTCCTGGATGCTATGTTCCAACATGCCAATAAGCACATATATTTTCCCTGTAGCAATGAGAACAGGGCCAGAAATATGCAACAGTTCTACCGGGTTGCACACTACCCGGAAGTACTGGGTGACAGACTGCACTTGTGTAGAAATTAAAGCACCACCTGAACAGGGTAGGCTGTACATTAACAGAAAGGGCTAGCACTCCATCAACTGCCAAGTCATATGTAATGCCAAGGGAATCATCTTGAATGTGTGTGTTGCCAAACCTGGCAGTTGCCATGACTCACATGTCTGGCACACCTCCTCATCATAATGCACATACACCCATGGAAGAATGCCATAATGAGGCACACGGTCAAACCAGAAATGTCATGTAGCTTGTGCTTGGGCAGCTGAAGTCATGGTTCTGGTGCCTAGATACATCTGGGGGAGCCCTTCAGTCTAGTCCATGGACATATATAGAAATCCTCACAGTATGGGCCATGCTACACAACATATTCCTGAGGAAACAGCTGCAGCAGGATAAGAAAGGGGAAGTGGCACACATTCCAACACTAATGCCAAGGCCACCACAGTCACAGGCAGATATGAAGTAAGAGGGGGAACCACCAGCTTCTGTGGGTGTAGACAGATGTAGGTGTGCTCAGTATGCCATTGCATTGGCTGAGAGACAACAGATACACACTCACTCACCACCTAGGGGCCTAAACCTTTTTCCTCCTCTCATACATATATTAACACTGATGCCAGGCAACTCACACAACCATATATTGGCTGTGTACTGCTTCATCAAACAGAATCAGCCCTGAAATAACACAGTGGCAACTGCTGCATTTACAAAGCAAGTCCTGAACCTGGAGTGTATTGTTTAACAATATTATGGCATATCCTTGTATTTCATCACTTGGTACAGTAAGCAAGTAAATGGTGGGAGATTTGTACATAAATTGCCTTAACATGTGACAGCAGAAACTTATTTGACTTATATGTGTGCATTAGTAAGTAGTAGGCCTCAGGTATCAAAGATTCACACAGTCATACATCTTAAAGGTACTGATGATCACTGCATTCCCTCAATTTAGCACCAAACATTTGTACTGGAAAATCATTAAAGAGAAAAGTTAGAAAGTAATGACACACAGTGCAGTTTCTGACTTCACAACCCTCACAAGATCAAACAACAGACAGGATGCAAAACAACATATCCTTGTTTGTGCAATAACAATAACTTAATTTTATCCCCCAAAGAACAGTCCATTCTTGTTTATGCCATTATAGTAACTCACTTTTCCTTGCCCCAAAAGAAAAGTCTATGCTTGTTTGTGCCTGTGATGCCCCAACACAGGCCCAGTAATCAAGGACCCTCACTTCTCACCAGTGGCAACAGTGGGGGACATGCATCGGGAGGAACAAGTACACACACAGTTATTTCCAGATGAGGCTTTTTGCATCAAGTGCAGTTTCCCTTAAGCGCACACAGAGACCACAGTCAGTCTGGCCTGGTTTCTCCCTCTTTCTCCAGATCTCCAGTAAGAATTCCCACTGGCACAGCTGTAGAGCTGAGATCTCAACTGAGTGGCCAAGCCAAGACCTCCAGCACCCTCTCTGTCCAACCAGCACTTTGTATCACTGCCCAAGTAGCTGAAACACACACACTGAGGTTTAATTTATATGTGCACACACACACACACACACACACACACACACACACACACACACACACACACACACACACACACCTGGGAAAGGCTGGCACAGGTTTTCTAGCTATGCCTCCTTCACCCCAGACTATAAGGTAGCTATTACTGCCAACAGCCACATCCTTAACTACTTTAAGGCCCCTTAACAAAGGGTGTCTAATCTTACTGTGTAATGTTACTATCAATCCAAATGGTAGTTTGACCAAGAGCAAGGCTATTAGGAGTGACCCACGGTGTCACCAAATAAAGATGCAAGTACTCTCAGAACTTAAATATATCTCACAAATAGCCACAATGAAATGTTTAAATATATTTAATTATAAATAATAAAAGAACAAGAAAATACTCAGTATATAATCACAGTTACATCAGAGTTCAAAATCACAGGAAATGTTTAAAACAACATTGCAGGACAGTCTCAAATAAATAAAGAAAAACATAAATTAAGCTTTGCTATATTCATGACTATATCTAAAAGAATTATACTGTTCCCTAGACTTACTTACAGAGCAAGCAGGCAGATGTGGTGAGTGGATGTTCTTGTAAGTTCAAAGACAAAATACAAAATGCCCAGTCTCTTTCTCAGAGACTTCCCAAATTAATATCCCAAATATTACTGATGCGATACTTGCAGAATGACATCATTTCTTATCATCTGACTTCAGTTCTCAGGCTCAAAAATAACCATTGATGCCAGCTGGCAGCATTTAGCATCTACCTGTAAAAATACATAAACAAGGGCTTCTCTTAGATCTAAGGCAGATCTTGGAAGTCATAAAACAATAAATACTTTCACATCTCACACCTAGTAATTATTTCTCTTTCAAGACAACACAGAGAGCTCCCCTAGTATAGACATTCTGTCTCTGGCTATTATAAAGCAATTTAAATTTTCAGCTATTTTTATGAAATTAACCTCCTGTGTTCCAGTTTTCATTGTTAAAATATATGCATTTAAACAGTTACAATAGTGTATTCTGCTCTAATCCAGCAGGGTACATTGTGGTCACACCTCTAAATTCAGTGCTTTACAAAATATCTCTTCAGCACATCTGTACAAGCCATCTTATATGACATACAGTTAGAATACATTTGTAACACAAGCACATGAATCATGTTGATATTCACAAATGACATATAGTTATTTACAAAAATTTCAGATAGCTGGACTGGCAGTATCTCCTTTCGTGACAGTGCCATAACAGTAACTCATCGTTGTCCCCCCTCAAAAGAACAGTTTACCATTGTATGTACCATAACAGTAACTCACCTTTGCTAACTCCAAAAGAAAAGCAGTCTATGCTTGCTTATGCCATTCAACCTACCCTTCAGTTGTTAACAACTGCATATCATATTATTCCCAGTTAATATCCTCAGACATTTTAAGGTCAGTGATATAGAATGGCTTTCACACTGCATGTGTCAGAATACTGTTCAGATAACTGATGAATGACCAAGAAAAACAGAAAGGTAAGACAGAGCTGTATATTTGCAAGTAATAATCATAGCAGGTTGTGTGATCACCAAGTGCACTACATCCAAATATAATAAATGCAATACATATATAAATAATGGTTTATGGTTTGTTATCAGTGTACATTCTGCTGTGGTTGGTTGTGTGAAGAATGACTTCAGTTCCTTGCTGCAAAGCTGTTTGTGCGACAAAGACAGATAAGGCACACATCCTGTGTTCTGAAGGTGCATTGGAATGAAAGTTCAAATGCAGACCTTTGTAGAAATATATGCATACTAACATTTTCTACTGTGTATGTTACAGATTACTTTTCCTCATTTCAAGTATTTCTCCCTTTTGTACTGGATAAGCAGACTGTCCAGAAAGCCAAAAATAGAAACCAGATGCATTCAGTGGCAGTAGGTATAAGTGTAGGTCTGGAATACAGATGGTCCTAGGTTCTAGTGCAGTTTGTGTAACCTTTGTTTTACTGTTGTGAAATTGTATTTTATAGCAATGAACTGAAACATGAACAGCTGTTATTTCAACTCTCTTGTGGCAACAGGTGTTAGTGTAGGACTGTCATGCGCATGGGTCTGGGTTCAAATACAGCATATTTCATGTTGTTCCATTTTCCATTATAGTCACTCTCACTTATAACACTTGAGATTGATTTTATGTAAGAGGGGTGAGACAGTAATATTGTCTCATTGGTTATTTATTTATGTATTTATGTATTATCACATTTATTATCAAATGTATGACTGTGGGTATAATGTGTACTATATTCCTGTAAGTATATTTCTGCTCTCTGGACTGCCATGACCTTCACTTCTGTCAAACACACATACACAATTGCCTGTGCATCAAATAACCTTGTCATTGCATTGCTTGCCAATGCAAGCAATGCAATTTCAAAGTTATTGCATTGCTTGCCAGTGTTGTGCACAATGTACCATCATGCACCGTGTTTGCATGATGGTGCACAGTGTGCAACAATTTCAAATAATGTGTACACTCCCAGTAAACATGATAACTAGAATTAGCAGGAAACTATCATTCTCTATTGCTCATGATCCATGATAGACATGGCAGGCATTTGTGGAGAGGGTGTGAGATTTAGGGCTCAGAGTTGGGGTGTTCAGGAGTCCAGGATTTTTGTTCGACTCCTAGTGAAACATCACAGTGCCAGGTTGTGGCAAGAGGATTATTCTGAGTCCCAGTATAAGTCAGAGGCTTAGGATAGTTTGTCTCAGGCTATGACTAGTGCCACTGGTATCCCCTGCGTTGCTGACCAATGTAGGCACCACTTTAATGACCTACATTGGAGGAAGAGGGGTAGCCTCAATGCTTGGACTGAGGAATTTAGAACAGAGGACATCCTGCATATGTGTAAGTATCAACTACAGAGAGTACTTGTAAGGCTTCAAAGCTGAATATAGATAAGACTAGTATTCATAATGGTATTCTGTTCTGTTTTTTTCCACAGCTTTCATGGAAAGGGAGTGCAATGTTAGAACCCATGCCACTAGATTGTTGAGGGAGGCATGTGGTATGTATGCAGCAGAAGAGTAGTGTTATTGTAGCATTAAAAGTTAAAGATAGCTTTTTTTGGTGTTTTATATAGTTGTATCAAATTGAGCATGTGCATCGCAAGTGCAAAAGCAAGTATGCATGCATTAGTCTGTAACACAAACCAAGAGTACAGTATTGGTGTTTAGTCAGAGGTCATGGGTTCAAATATCACACTCCTCAAGTATACAATACAGTTAATTCTTCAATTATGTATAACTTAAAGGTTTAAAGTGAAAGATCTATACCACTGGCACACATGCTCTGCTGTAAACTGTAATCTGTATAATTGGAACACACATATGTGCAATAAGTGCACATGTAAAGGAGTACATGCTGCAATTTGCAGTATAGTGTGCATCTGTTAGGATCTGGTAATCTTAAAAATTATAATCATCTGTTAAGGGGTGGTAGCTTTAAGAGTAAAGGTTAAAATAACAGAGTCAAATAATTGTATTAATATGTTTTATGTTATATCTCTTTTTTCTCTTACCCCAACTCTTATCTTGCTTTTTCTTTTGTTTTATGTTACTGTATTATGTGTTGACAAAATGTGTCCATGTCATCCATGTCTACCACATCACAAAATGCTCCATAGCACAGAGGGGTAGGACTGCTCCACAGGATCCACCTGCCCCCACTCCACTGACAATAGCACTATTGCCCAGCATGTCTGAGAGACAACCGGGCAGTACCACCTCTGCAGCTACTGCACTACCTGTCCCCTGAGGTAGTCCTGACCTGGAAGATAGTCCAGTGATTCCCCCCAGGAGCAGTGGCGGAGGTGGTGAGTTTATCACCCATGCTGAACTGCCAGGGATGGTGCATAGGGTTGTGTGCCGCACTGTTGGTGTATGCCTACACCAAATGGAGGGGCTGTTCTCCCTCATTTTACTTAGGACCAGGAGGAAGAGAAGGAGATGTTAAGCACTCCAGCCAGTGACAGCGTGAGGTGACAGTGAAGACAGTCCAGTGAGTGAGGACTCAATTCTCAGTCAGCTTGTCAACCATGTGTCCTGGCTGTCCCCACCCTCACCCCATCCATGGTGTCCACCAACCTCATGTCCATCACTGTCTCTGTGTCTTGTCTTGTTTGTCTTGTTTATCTGCAAATGTTTCCTCACCTACCTAACTTACCAGACCCAGACATACCTACATCCCTTCCCAAATATTCCTATTTCTCTCACAAAAAGGGTACCTGTCCCACAAAAAAAAATCAACCTGTACATAGCTCTCCAGTAAACATGTGTCTTTTTGACACACTTGATTTGGTCCAATTGGCTCTACAATATGATTGTGTTGTGGTCACCCATCTATCTGAAGGTGACAGCCCAAATTCAGCTAATATTCTGTGTATATCATCAGTTTTTACTGTTGAAGAAATGAATAGGTATGGTTCTTTTCTACCTCCCTCCTGAAAATTCCTGTATTGCTTTCCATTTGTTCTTCCCACTGCTTGTTCCCCATTTCACTACTGTCCTATCTTCCCCATTTCTTTTCTCTAATGCGTTGCTCGAAGGTGCTCTTGATACTGCAACAAAGAGCAATTGAACTTCCAATATTATTTGTAGATCTCCTTCCTACCAGATAAACTGTAAATAAGTGACTGAGATCAGAAAAATGTTCTTGCCTTTCTATTTCATACCATTCAATCTTTCAATATACCATAATCTGCTCTATATCCCAAATTACAAGTGTAAAAAATTAAATCCAGCCACACCACAACACAGGCCAATAAATTTAAAACAGAGCTTAACTATTTAGCATAATTTCTTAGCTATAGTTATTAAAATCTCTTGCACAAATTATTCTAAATGTGTTAACCCCCCAACCTCAGCCACCTTGTTCATTTTTTTCTAGATATGTAGCACACTAACAAAGTATGCACATGTATATATATATATATATATATATATATATATATATATATATATATATATATAAGTAACACGACTCCACAGCCACCAGGAACAAAAAACCAAGAGCTGATGTAGAATATGAAATCCTTTATTCAAGTAGGTCCAAAAGAAAATAAACACAAGTGCTTTCGCTCAGGATAATCCTGAGCTTTTTCAAGTGAGTACAAAAGCATTTGCTAAAGCCACACCTTTTTATATAACCATGGATAACACATTAATTGAAAAAAAATGTTGTCAATCAGTTGCTGGATTCCTTAAAGGGGCTTTGCATTAATTTGAACATAAGATAAAAACTTGTGTTGTTAAAAAATATATATATATTTAACAGCTGGGTTATGCATATATAATTACAAAACATTAAAAACGCTGTTTAAAATATGATAGAATCAAAATTAAAATAGTTAAAAAACTGCTATTGGAAACATTGGAAATCCATAAGTTCTGATGAACCTGGGAGATAAAATTCTGTTAGAAGTGTTAGGGAGTATTTTGTTTAATGTTAGTTTGTAATAGGAGTCTTGGTTCTTTTTCATAATTCACATCAAAAAAGGCACCCTAGGACCAAGTGTCAGGTTATCAAACCAAAGAAAAAGAGCGTGGGAGCTAGAGAAAAGGAAACTAGTGAATATGTACATATGTACCCATGCACACATATATAAATATGAAGAATAAACTTCTTCACCTGCTGAAAAAGAAACAAGCCAAACTTGTATTTCAGTGCTTTCATTCTTTAATTTGTTACAAGAACTTCATTAGAATGTAAAGAATTACTGAACTGAATTCCTTGTTAAATATAATGTAAAAGAGCAACAAAAAGCCATAAACAGCAATAAAAGTATGTTATGCTGCCAGTAAAAAATGTGACAGACTCGCATTGTTCAAATGCACCTATGGTAAAAATTCTTGAAGTTAATAAAGTATATGTATATAGAGGTATTAGCATTGAAGACAAATGGTCAGAAATATGAATTTGGGGAAATAAATAAAGGAAGTGTATTGCTACACTGATACAGGGTAAAAAGAAGTATATAAATACTTGTTTTTATCACTATCACTATCTAATTACATTTCTCACTATCTTGTGATAAAATTATCATGTTATTTCATCGTAACCAAATGTATACATATTTCCTTCTTTCTCAACTTTAGTAGATAATAAAATCAAATCTACCCTTAATTGCTCTACAAATGGATAATTGGTAGTCTTTTTCCCTGTATCTAACATGTTTTTATTTAAACTACAGTCACTTGGTAATATATTTTTTAGAAGTCTCTTTTACTTTTTATGTCACCCTTATCTTTGCTTCTTCTCCTTTCTTTTACTCCTTCAGTCGTCATCTATTTATAGCCGTGTACATCAATGCATGTCCTTCCTCACTTTGGGAGGAGGGGTGTTGTTATAGGCCTAGCTCAGAAGAGATAGGGAAATCTTACATATACTACAGGGAGAGAGGCACCCAGAAGAGAGAGTGAGAAACACGAAAAATAGTAGAAGTGCAGGTACAGGTACAATGGCTAGTAGCATGGGGTGGGAAGCAAGGCAGTTGTGAACCCTTGTGGTCAAAGAGGAGATGAGAGGGCTTTTGCTATTGGGTACTCAATTATAAAGGGGATTAAGAGTTTTGTCAAACAAAACATACCAGACCAGATTTCAGAATAACTGGTCTGACTAAATAAAACATCGGATGAGAGATCACTAAGGGGTGCATGTACATCTGAACAATCTTTAATGGGAGTCAGCTGATATGATGCAAAACAGAGCTAGGTAAATGGCAAAGAGAAGCCAGGAGATGATGTTGGAAGTCACAATCTCTAAAGTGGCACATATGCCAGCAATCATAGCACAGATGAATGAAAGGATTTGAATGTATGATGCCTGCTTGTAGCAGTGAACAAGAAAGACCTAAGAATGGTAGTGGGAATAAGTGGAGAACTGGAGGACAGACCTGAACTATGCCAAGGACAGGCTCCATCTTAGCCAAGAAGGAAGAATAGTGCTTAGTGCTGTGTTAGAAAGATACATCTCAGTGATCAGACCTATAAACTAAGATGGAGTGGAAGAGGAGATAGAGGCTGAAGATGGCTGTAGATGTTTTGGCAGTAGATAAAAGGTAAAAAGAGGTGCTGAACATAAAAGAGAAAGAAAATAAAATGACTTGAGCCATGACTGAGAAGTTCTAAAAGCCATAAACAACAGGCAACTCTTTTAGGGTGGTTATTTAGTATCTAATTGAATTTTCATTTTTTTCCCTTGCTTGTGTAGTCCTATGCATTACCTGCACACAAATTCTTATACCTGCAGCTCTCCCTGCTGTTTTATAGATGCAGTTCTCAGTCAAAAACAGTTGGATTCAGGGAGATTTCACTTCATAGCATATCTTAGCTGTAAGGCCGAGCACATTTCCCAAAGGGAAAACTTCTCAGCTTTTACCTAGTACTACTCCTTAGCAAGCAGTCGCATAAGACATCACAGAACTGGATTACTGTTTGCATACAAAGAGGTCCAGGCAGGGGCAGCTCGTGGCATCGGACTGCCGGACTGCAGCCCCCTCAGTTGTTTTTGGTAGTGTGTATATTTTTAATTTAATGTAAAAAAAATAAATCTTTTTTTTTGTAGTTTAAATTTTGAGTCCGCGACTCGAAAGTACGCGCATGCGCATTGCGCACCTTAACCGCGGTTGTAAACAGCGTTTTTTTTTTTTGTTTTCATTGCAGCCCGGAGGAGCAGTTAAGGCATCATTGTGATGCCCAGAAGTCTATGTGGCAGCAGTTTCAAACCGCATAGACTTGGAAGGGGCTCGGACTGCGATGTCCGCAGGCACGTCAGTCATGACGTGCCTGCTGGGTTAAAGCCTAAATGCTGCTGATTGGTTGTCGCTCTCTTCCCAGGCTTTATCTGCTGGGAAAAGAGCGAGAATCAAACAGTCAGTAAGTCAGTTGTGGATTGATTCGATCGTGACTGAGTCAGTCACACAGAAGGATTTAAATTAATGCCATTGGATTTTTATTTTTATTATTTTTTTTTTTTTTGGGCGGCCTATATTTTACTGAAGAAAGAAGAAGAACTGAAGAAAGAAAAGAAGTAGTAGAAGAACTAAGAAAGAAGTTAGAAGAAGAAGAACAGAGTGAAGGTGCAGAAGAACAGAAGTATACCAAGTAAGTAGGATTGGAAGGGTAAGCTAAGGGTTAGCTAAACAGCACAACACAGGCAGCATGGTCAAAGGGTAGACGAGCTGTGCGAGAGCCCGAATACACGACTTCCCCAGGGGCCAGCCTTCGGGCTTTCTGCAAGGAGTTGCCTCTCACAAAGTCCCAGCAAGATCTTTACAGTTAAATGAAGGAACATGAAATGCAGTGTTATAAATGCATTGTCCCTGTCCAAAAAAAAACATTGTTTTTACAATTTAATCACCAAGTTAGAAGCGTTTTTCTAACTTGATGCATTAATTTAACCATGTTTTATGATTAAAATAGTGTGTAGTTACTCTAAGGGATCTTTGGGAAAAAAATAAAATTTAATCATGTGATTTGGTTGATATAGTGTGTGTGTGTGTAGTTACTCTAAGGGATCTTGTGTGTGTCAGCCGACCTTTGTGAGTTGGAAGAATGTATTAAATACATAACACACAAATAATCATATACTTGAAAAACACAAAAATACACATGATGGGTTCGTTGACATTTTGAAGCAGGTTACAATCTTTTAGGGCAAAAGCACTGACATCAGGTTCTTGCAATAAGGCCCCTGATGCATTGGGACCTTAAAAAGTGCATCTCAGTATCTGCTGTGCTGCTTGCTGGTACCTCTTTCAGTCCTTGAATACAGAAGTTTCACTTTCTACTGCACGTGGCCACCATGCACACTCTTTTTTTATTTTTATTTTTTGTTTTATTATGTTTTTGCTGCTGTTGTTTTTACATCCTACATTTTATTACAGTGCTAATATGTGCTATATTGTTTATTTGTTTTTATTTGCTTACATTTTACAGTGCATTATGGCTGCAGGTGCTTAAAATTGAAGTTAAAGGGATTTGTGCTTACAACAAAGGTGGGATACCTGTCTATAATAATTACAGTTTGACACACTAACAACAGTATATAATTAATAATGTATTAAATGCTCAATCACTTTCAGAACTACTCACTCTATGGGAGGTAGCTACTGGTAGGAGTTTCCAGCTCTCAGATGCATAAGATATAATGGCTGGGATTCATAAGATACACTGCAATAGCTGTGCAAGACCTGCACATGAAAGTGCCATTGTGTGGTAGATGAAATACTCATTATACATAAATATCCAGGATGTTACTCTTCAGAGCACTTGGCCTGACTCAACTCCAATAGGATAATCAGGAGTAACAGAATGTGGCTAACTGTGCAGCTCTTGCAGTATGTAGCAGAGCAATGAAAACACAGAGTGTACCCATGCATTTGTAGCATGTTTCCTAACTAAACTGCCATGATAATATTAATCTAAATCAAATGTAGTCCAAGCAACTGTTTATATTAATATGTGGTGCTTTGTGCTGGTGCTACAAAGCTCAATATGCTCATGAAGTGTATGAATACTGCTCAGGAGGTGGCTGAAATCACATGGTCACTATAATCAATGTTATAGTAAGGAAGAAGGGAGTCTATAGGACAGCATAAAAGGGGAGAAGAGCAAGTACAAGGGGAACAATAGGTCAGTTGTAGGAAGGGGATGAGAAGCTGGGGATACAACCCCTTTTATTTATTGGAAGAGAAGAGGGATTAGGCAGATGATATGAAAGGGAACAGTGAATTTGGAAAGAAGACAAATTACAGTGTGTGTGTGTGTGTGTGTGTGTGTGTGTGTGTGTGTGTGTGTGTGTGTGTGTGTGTGTGTGGTAAGCAAGGAAGGAAACACAAAACAGTGAAGACAAACACAGGTGATTTTATGTAATCAAGAACTGGAAGACAAAGGCTGGACACAGACATGCAGCTGATGGACAAATGGTAATCATGACAGTCTGGCCTAGCACAAGGTATGTGACATAAGAAATCAGGCAGGGGTTGTCACCATTTTTGGGATATTGTGACATGTAGGTGAATGTCAGGACAGACCATTGGGCTGATTACACAGAACAACTGCCAGCTGATGATCCAAATGTAGACATTTCCTGATAGTGCCTAGGCATACAGTGATCCAGAACGCAGAGCTTACCACTCCGTTGAATCCTTGCAGATTACTGCAGGAGGGTCTCTATCTAGCCAAGATACTGGTCAACATGGTGCTTGACTGCATCCCACACTGTAGTCCCAGCCATCTTCTGCAGCTGTGGTTACTTAGCAGGATGAAGGACATGGACATCCGAAAAGAGATGGCAGTGAAGGTGCCTGGACCTGCCAATCTTCCTCTTTCACATTGTAAGTGCTGCAGAGTGGCCACAAAATGAAAAAAAGTGACATAAGTGTGACATGTCATTTAAACACATGGCCCTCTAAGGCTGATAACAATGAAACATATCCTATCTTGCAGCCAGATGTTTCTGCCTCCTTTGACACCCTGCTCTATTCAGATATATTCATGAGCTGAAACATAAAAGTCTTATTGATAGGAAGAGAAATGAGATCAGTATGTAGACTTGAGGGTTATGCATTTACAATGAGAGTGCATTTCTGGACACTTCTTGCATGTTTGCTTTCCAATCGTACAGACCTTTAGAAGGAAGGTGCTGACATCTATACCAATTGTAGGGTGAGACATCCTGGGTGCAAGCAACTAGGGAGCTTGACCAGTGCTTATTGGTTGCCTAGTCTCTGTCCTTGAAGCAGTAGTACCGTAGCAGTAAATCATTTAAGCAGCCACTTTTTTGGTCCTCAAATTGACCTGAGGATATTATTAAGAATTTTAATTCTGACTACAAGAGGATTGTCAAAGTGGGTGATTAGCAGGACCCCAAACAAACAATCTTCACTGCTAGAGCTGCTTCAGATAATCACAGCAGTGCTGATATTGCTCCCCAGACTGCAGGATACCCTGATACCCTGGTAAGCATGAGGTCTTGGTCATGCCAGGCATCCATGTTTTTCAAGAGTTTATATCAGGGACCCTGAAGCTGCTGTCTGAAGTATCTGTAAAGAAGATTAAGAAATAACTTATCTCCCTCAGCCACCATGCAGGAAATCTGTATCTGCAAGTGCCACTAATATTCTCTGTCTTGCAGAATGCCAAATGGTACAGCCAAATGGAAATAGCATGTGTATCTACACATAAATGAGATTCTTATTCATCACAGCATTTGCTGTTCAGGTTTGTAGCTATCATTTGGGCATGATGCACAATCTGCAGAAAGACTAAGAGAGAAACAAAGAAACACCACATCAAGTTAAGAAATGTTAAATACCGATCAATCAAAACTGCAGGTTAATCTGCAATAATATTGGCTGCATCACGACTATTTACACTGCACAATTTGTTTTTTTGCAGTCAGTTATCCATTATTTCCTCTATATGGGCACCAGTCAGCACAACTGCTGTGCTTCTCTGGGGCAAAATGAAGCAGCTCTTCTCCACGTGGGCGGGGGCCAATTAACCCGATGCCTTTTATGGGCATACATGCAAGTTAAGTATTTCTAGTCCATGAAGTCTACATCCATGAGGAGCTTATCTTTATTTTGTACACATACAGCACATTGAAGTTAAGCTGGTAAATGCAATTAGGAAGGGTATAAGTGGCTATGACTACTGAAGGACTTCAAAGGCAGTAAAATGGGTTAATGACTTTGCTAATGATATGTTCAGTTCCACAGCTTTTCAGTTTAAACACACACATATAACCATATTTGTGTGTATAAAGGAGTTTCCTCAAAACAGAGTCATTTGAAACCTTACACAGATAACCGCCGGCTCCAATCAAGGCTGTCCCTCCTCAGAGTTGTACTCAGCAGTCAAGAATAACCACCGTTACAAAAAATGGTTATTGGCTTTGTCCAGGTTTTTTGTGTTAAGTTTGACCAGCTATGGCAAGAACTGAATTCACTGAATATCATGTTTGAGGGCTGTATTCCCTCATTACTGGGTTTGTCCAGGTGTTTTGTGCTAAGATGTTTGACAGCTATGGTGAGAACTGAATTCATTAAATGATAGCCATTTAAGTTTCAGTCTTCCTCTCTTTCACAAAGCAGCTGATTTGGCATAGTGGTATGTTGCTCTGACTGTTTTGCACAGGGACCTTGGCAGTAAAATGTATGGTGGTAACACAGCATTTTTCTTTCACAAAGCAGGTGATTTGGCATAGTGGTATGGTCTGACTCTTTTGCACAGAGACCTTGGCAGTAAAATGTATGGTGGTAACACAGCATTTTATTCTAGCAGCTTTCCAATTCCAAGATTATACAAGCAATGTTTAATGTGTCCCTGGTTTTTGTCCTTTTGACCAACCCCAATAAATTTGGCTTTTTCCAGATTTCTTGTGCTGCGAAGTTGAAATGCAGTTGAGTATTGAGTAGATTTTACAAGGAGCTGAGAGCTGCAGGGGAACAGAAGTTTAGTGTTGATTATGCTGAGTCAGCTCACATTGCTAATAGCACAACAGGTTGTGTACTTGCTTTTGATGCAGAAGGTTGTTGGTTCTACTCCCATAAGGGGTGAATGCTGTTGTACTGAAGAGCCTGTTAGTTTGCCATCCATTTCCTATTGCAATATTACTAGCTTATTTTTAATGTAATTTAGGCAATTTATTCCTCAGGGGCATCAGACACTATTTTTTGATGAAACCATGAAATATAAAGGTCTTTGCTAGCAGCAACCTCTTCATTACAGATTTATTTAATGTGGAATTATTTAGATTACTTTTTTACTACTTCAGAGATTGTGCATATTTACCAATAATGGTGAAGTGTAGAATTGTGCATATTTACTGATAATAGTGGACTGTAGAAGTTTGAGCAGACTTTTATGATGGAAATGTTCTGAATTGGGCAGTTTTGTCATTGGTGCATGCGTTTTGTTTCATTGTTTACTGGAAAAATGTTCAAAGCAATAGGAAGGTGTATCAAAGAGCACATGTATGTTTCATATGCAAGGGGCCTATGATTTGAAAACAGCCCAGAATTAATCTTTATCTGCCACGGGTAAAATGTATTTTCTTTGAATGCGGGTTTCAACGTTGCTTCAATGAAAGTGAGTTTCAAGGGCAGAGAAGTTTTAATGCCTAGTTTGTTTAGCAGATGTCTTAGTGTTTGTGCTGTAAAATGCAAAATAAAACTTTCAAATGAAGTTCAAATCATCATAGAAGTAAATCAGTATGCACATTAGTGTTTATGGTAAATGGAGTGAAATAGCCAAGTAATGGATCATTGGAATGGCTGCAGGGGGAAGCTCCAAAATTGTCCTTATTTTTGGGCCTTTGTCCCATTTCTTTGTATGGCTTTGTCCAGATTTCTTGCTCTGAGGTTGAGAGGTATAACAAATGTGTCAGGGCCATCACAAGTCAGCCAGGGACATGTCAAACTGTGACATACTTGTTGCACCCCACTCCCCCATTTAGTGACTCTGGATGTGTCGAGGCAAGGAGTAGTAATGGCAATGCAGTGTAAATGTGCAGAGTACCCCCCCACCCCATCCAAGGTAGACACAAGTACTAGAGTGGCCTTTCATCTGTCCTTGATTTTTACAGAATGGTCTGGTTTCTGTCATATTTTTTGTAATGTTGATTTATGCTTATTACTCAAAGTGCCTGTTGCTCTGTGTTTAAGTAGCAATACGTTAATGACCATCAGGTAAGCTTGGCTGAGATTGCAAGATGCAAGTAAGCTTTAATAAGCATACTGTTTAAAGAATTGCCAACATTGAAAGCCTTTCTGTTGCCATGTAGAGAATACTTAACTAGATAATGTATAAGCCTTGGGTATAATGCATATGACAGTATTTGTAATAAAGGACAGGATTACTTACACTTGGAGACTTCCAGTCAACTCTGCAGGCTTTACCCGTAAACAGAATGCCAATCGTGTGGTCCATAACCTGTACAGTAATCCTTTTAAGCAATCTATCTTTAGCTTATTTCTTGTTTGCTTTTAATTTTTTACTTTGATCATGTTTTCACCATGAAACAAGTAGATGTTAGGCAGCAGGTCTTTTTTTTTTTTTTTTTTTTTTTGGATAAAAAACATTTTTACAAGTGGGGGCATCAAAGATTTCTACTTTCAGCATGTTACTTGGTACTTTAATAAAGCTGGATATAAATTATAATTAGAACTGCATTGCAAGGAGTGGTTTGAGTTGAGTGCTGCTCGTTTTTCTTATACTTGATTTTGACTGGCATTCCATTAATGTATTTAAAAAAGTAATTTTTTTTTCATGCCTCACAACCTTTTTTGTTTCCATCTAGATATTATTAAGCTGTCATGCAGCCAATGCATTGGAATATTTTTATTCTTCTACACTTCATTTTGTCTTGATTGGACTCTCATAATGACGGTTTGGCACCCAGAGCAGTATATTTAGTTTTTGTGGTTTTGAGCATAGCTCCTCCCCTTTCTGGTTGGCCACACCCCTTTCCATTGACCCCCACCCATTCAGCTGTCTCCTGCAGCCCCCCTTTGATTTGAAGTCACCAGCCGCCACTGAGTGCTTAAATCCACTTGTAATTAAAGTTCTACCCACCTCACAATGCTTCAGTGAGTTTTGCCAAACCACCGCATACCAAGATGGCTCTGAAAGTTCAGGCAATTCAATTTTAGCTCCTTTTTGTCTGGGTATTTCTTGGAATTCAGAGCATAAAATATCGAACGAAAGTTTATTAAAATATCATCTGATGATCTATGTTATATATATATATATATATATATATATATATATATATATATATATATATATATATATATATAGTGTGTGTGTGTGTGTGTGCACATGAGAGAGGGGCAGAGAATATTTACTGCTTAAGTGCTGGTCTGGTATCCAGTACCACTCCAAGTTTGAAATACATGCTGATAAAGCTGGCCAGATGCATCTGGTTTTATCCATATCATTTGCACATTTTGAGACTATCCCAATGTTATATGGGTAACCATATGAAAAATACATTGCTGAGGAATAGTGCAGATCAGTTCAAACTCATCTGCAGTCACGTTAGTCACAAGTTAGGGTTCTTATAGACATCCTAGCCACATATGGCAGTACCCAAGAAACAGTAAACAGGCATGAAGTGAGGTGAAAATAATGGCAGTATTACTGTTGCTATCACAGATGAAGCAAACCTGTCCATGAAACAACCATGCAAATCAAAGAGAAGCAAGGAAAACTATGCATTGCCCAGTAAGAAGACATTGTATACATAAGAAACATCTTTGGTTATCAGCTAGTTTAGGTATTGCATTACAATAGTGCTAATAAAAAGCAAGCTGTATGGAGATACAGTCCTTTAGTGTTGCATAATTAACTTATGTTACTTGTTAGATAATTTAAAAGGAAAGCAGTTGCATATATGGGTCATCAAATGCATAATGAAATAATGAAGGCATATCAATCTTTCTGATGGCCTGTGGTCATAAGCTTGATGTAAAACCATGAACCAATAAAACATTCAGACTAAGGAAGAAGCACAGTACAAGCTGTTAGACAGAAAATTTACACCACATAAAATACATTACAACAGCAGAGCCATGACAAAGAGGGATAAAGCCCTAACCACTGTCCAGGCAAGCTGGGTTCATTACATGGTTTGGGTATCTGAGGTGTTGGCAGGGGAGAATGGCTGTGCCCATCATGGGGTGGTGAGCTTCGTACACTCAGTGCAGGCAGTGGACGATGGCAGTGTCCATCATGGGGTGGTGAGATTAGTACACTCAGTGCTGGAAGATGAGGATGGCAGTGCCCATTATGGGGGGGTGTAGATTAGAGTCTGTGATATACTTTTAAGAAGCTTTTCAGTGAGTCAGCACATGTATACAAGTACTGAGCATGTCCAGGCAAGAGTGCCATTTTGAGTGAGCAGCCAGAGTGAGAGCATGCATGCAGGTAGGCAGTCAGTTAGTTAGATAGTTCATTTAAGTTTAGTGTTCCTGCCATTCATCCTGATATATTTGTACACCATAAACTACTTAAATGAACACCCAAGCCTCAACATTTTCTTAATGCACATAAGAAGAGTGACATGATGTCAGAATGGGATCCAGAGTTACAGCCATGAGGCAACTGATTAAAGTTGGAGTAATATACAGGAGTGGATCATCCCTACAGCTCAAACGACTCACAGAACAGGTTAGAAATGAATTTCAGGTACTAAAACTTGCTTAAATGATTTATTTAGTTATAAATATAAAACAAAGCACTCAGAATGCTCAGAACAAACTTCTCATTAAACGAAATGTTTGAAACTGCGACATATTGATAAAAATATTTGAAATAATTATGAAAATGTTTGAAACAATATCCGAATCACATGCATTGTACAAAAAAGGAAAAACTAAATTTTTTCACTATGTACTACTTTTTTGTATTAACTAAAGTTATTCAAAATATCCAGTGTGCAACATAAAAGTGCAGTTATTTCGCAAAGTAAAGTTGTTTCAAAGAATATTTCACAAAGTACAGTTGTTTCAAAGCATATTTCGCAGAGTACAGTATTTCAGAGTTTATTGTGCATTTGAATATTATTACAAGTACCTGGTGTGTGTGAATGTTTGTACATAATTACAAGGGCCATTTTGCACTGTTTTTTTACTATAATCTGTGGGCATGGCAAAAGGTTTTCACAGACCTGCACCGCTTGTGTTTGATAACAATATTGCAGAAAATTAGAGAGTGTTTGAACAGGAATACAATATTTTCATAGAGGCTGCTTTTTCTGACAAAGACGTTCATACAAATGCATTTATTCAGCTTAATTTAGCTATTTCAGAGGCCTTTAAGAGAGAGCATTCATTTGTATATGCACCGGCTGTGTTTGCAGGGGAAGGGAAAGATTGCCATATAGTGGCACCGGCTGAAACAAGGGAAGAGGCTGAATGCCTAAAATGTAAATTTAGAGAAATGTGTAACCCACAAATGAATAATACAATGGAAAGGCATTTATTTTACACAAGGGATCAAAAGCCTGGTGAAACCTTTGCAGAATATATAACTAACTTGAGAAACAAGGAAACAAGACTAAAACATGTAGATCTGGTGATATGAGCAATGAGTTGATAAAAGATATTGAGAAAGTCTCCCCTGGATTCAGCAAGCCCTGCATGGCATGCAAGAATAGTGCAGGAGCTCCTGGAGGCAATATGACCACTGTGCGAGCCAGGAATAAGCTCCAGGGATGTGCACGGGTGCTCCTGCACTACTCCTGCACGGACACAGCTCCTGTATGCAAATGACCCCATTTGCAGGTGAAAACCATGCAAATGAGGTGAATTTGTGATCCAGGAAGCTGTCAGACAGCCGTGCAGGACTAGTGTAGTGTGCAGAAATGTTCTTGTTTAGTAACCGAGTACATTTCTGCAAACTACAAAACGGAGCCATGACAGCTCCAAATAAAGGGTGTATAGTATGTGTAAAGCATGCCAATGCCCAAATACATGACCATTGGCAAAAAAAAAAGTTTTTATTTTTTTTTAGTCGATTTCGGCTGTTTAAGCATAAGGCAATGGCCGGCAAATGGGATCGGGCCGAAAATAAAAAAAAAAAACTGAAATAAGCATTCTAATCAAAATCACTATTTTGCCATTATACCAAAGGCAGGCAAAAGACAACATGGCCAGTGAATAGTGGTTGCTAAGGGGGAAGGCTCAGTGTGGGACCTGTAACTATGCATTAGCAGGCAATCCTATGCAAATGAGGGGAATAATACTGAATCCCAGATTTCCCCTCAATGCTAGCCAGCACCCAATCATGCAAGTGCAGGAATAGCATGGTTCAAGCCTAAGAGTTAGCTGACATCATGGGGGGGGGGGGTGTCAGGCATACTGCAAGCTTATTGGAGCCCTGTGGCTCGGGTTTGCCCTTAGCTTAGCAGAGCTAAGCCAGGGGTGTGTCTGCGGCTGCCTAGCACTCTTTAAATTGCCTAAGTGGGTGTGCGTGCCGCGCACCAGGTTTTATAGGGGAAAAAAAAAGTAAACCAGGAAATAGCAGCTCTGCACACATTTGTGCATTGCATTTGTGCATTGTGTTTGCTCGGCACACTCCTGGGCTTAAGCAGGAAGGCAATGTGAAGGGAAAACAGCAGTAGGAAGGTAATCTAGGAGAGCTAGCATAGCTGGCAGGTGAAATGTATCAGAATCAGCCAATTACACAGGCAGCAGCCCAGCCAAGCACTAAATAAACTATGCAAACACCTTTCCCTATGGTTTTTCCCACATAATCTACACCACCTGTGTACACAAGCAGGGAAATTTTAACAAACAAAAGCAACAAAATAATAGGGGCTGCAGCAGCTATCATACATCAACATGTGGAAGAGGCTGAGGGTGGTGAGGATGTGAATGCTGTCGACCAACCCACAGTGAGGAGACGGAGAAGAGTGTACAGACCCAGGGTAACCTACCAGGGGCTACATGAGCTGGATATAATGGAGAGCTATAGGATGGACAGGGAACTCCTACAGCAAATTGTTGAGCTGTGCCGGCCACGCCTGACACACAGAACTAACACAGGGGAACCAATCCCAGTGGATACCAAGGTATGTGTAGGCCAAAGAATACCAGCCACAGGTACCTTCCAAAGGCCAACTGGGGATATCATGGGGATCTCACAGGCATCAGCATCCAGGGTGCCCCACCAGTTCTTGGATTCCATGCCAGCACATGCCGGTGAGCATGTATATTTCTCCAACACCCTTGAAGTGTTGGCCAGCAATATGTCTCTTCTACCAAATAGCAGAATACCCTGAGGTAGTGGGTGCAATAAACTGCAGGCACATATGCATCAAATCCCCACCTGGTGAGCAAGGTGAGGTCTACATCAACCGCAAGGGCTTCCACTCCATCAACTGCCAGGTCATGTGCGATGCTCAGGGCATTATAATGAATGTGTGTGCTGGCTGCCCTGGAAGCTATCATGACTCAGACATCTGGCATCTGATGCAGCTGTATCAGAGATTTGCCATTGGGGACATTCCATACGGTCACCTAGTGGGGGATGCTAGTTATACACTGGAGCCGTGGTGGATGACACCCATCAGAAATGCAGACACACACCCGAACAAGAACTCCATAACGAGGCACACGCACAGACCAGAATCATAATAGAGCATGTGTTTGGGATGCTCAAGTCATGGTTCCGGTGCCTGGACACATCCAGTGGAGCCTTGCAGTACTCACCAGCTACATGTACCCAAATTGTCATCATATGTGCCATGCTACACAATATGATCCTGTGGAAACAGCTGTAGCAGGAACAGCATGGGGCAGGACCACACAGCCCCCCCACCATTGCCAAGGCCTGCACAGGCACAGTGTGACTCAGAGGAGGAACAACCTGAGCCTGCCCCAGTAGGCAGAAGGAGGTGTGCTCAGTATGCCCTGGCCTTGGCAAAGAGGAAATGCATAGCACATACACTGACACAGTAGGGACCCAGGGAATGACACCTCTCTCTGACTCACACATACAGTAAAAGGGATGCCAAACATGACACTACCTGTGCTTAACCATATATAGGGAGTGCACTATGTGCATCCCACATAGTCGGCCCTCCAGCACCATCCTCAATACTGGCACAGCCACAAGGTAAGTCACTCTTCCTACCAATTGCCGAATGGAGTAGTATGTGTTGTTACTTGTATCTATGGTATGGATGTGAGCATGCAAGGGAATTGGGTAGCTTAATGGGATACCAGCAGATAGCAGACACCTACCGCGGCAGCATGAGATCTGTAAAAAATACTGGTGTCATCAAAGTAGCCAGTACTAGACAAGGTGACAAAACCCACTTCAGGAAATGTGCTGGGCCATGTGTGTTCATATGACACACACATGCCAGTCAGGGAGGCTCACATACCCAATAACAGTCTCAGCCAATAGGACAGGTGTGGACAAACACAAGCCAAGGCTGTGCTAAGGCCTTTGATTGATGGCTATGGGCAACATCCCCCCAGGCCTACACAGACAGACTACAGCAGGTCAGGCAGTGGGATGTTAGTTCTGAAGGGTAAGAAGTCAGAAACTGAAATGTAGGTCAGTCAAACCTAAGACCTGTAGTACACTGATATGCCTCTAGTCAGCATGATAGGTTAGAATACAGAATGAAATGGAGTAGCTGACATACCAGTACAGTCATAGCAAATGTGTACAAGTGTCAGGTGTGTCTCCCCAATCCTATGTAGAAATGTAGTAACAGTCCGGTGTGCCCATCCAATCCTATGTAGAAATGTAGTAACAGACATGTGTGCCCCCCAATCCTATAGAAATGTAGTAACAGTCAGGTGTGCCCCCCCCACAATCCTATATAGATTTGTAGTAACTATCAGGTGTGCTCCCCCCACAAAATCCTATGTAGACATATAGTAACAGTCAGGTTTGCCCTCCCCAATCATATGTAGAAATGTAATGTATGAAGCACCAACCAAGTATCACCACGATGTAATAAAAATTCTGTTTATTCCAAAAATAACGAGCGCTTTCGCATACACCAAGTATGCTTCTTCAGGTTACAATTCACAAAGAAAAAACATACATTTTTATATAGAGCTTAATTGTATAATTGGAACTTTCAAATTGATTAATTTCCCGCTCTTTCATAGTAATTAAGTTTCAATTAATAAATAAAGCAGCAGTGCTTTCAAAACCCCTTTTTAAAAGATATATAATAATGAAACATCCAAGTAGATTCATGGCTACTTATTCAATATTATTCAACATGTATTCATATACATTTGCAGTAAGAAACCAATAAAAACCAATAAAAAGCATGTATAAAGATGTAGAATATAAAATATGAAATATAAAATGTAGAATATAAACTATTCATGCTTATCCATTCAGTATTTTCAAAATATATAAAACAACTGAATCTATAATTCAATGTTGTAGAAGTATAGATGTCCATGGAATTTTTCTGCAGATCACAATATTAGCTATTTTTTATTTATTATTTATTTTATATCATGAACTGAAAACGGAAAATAAAAAAATTATAGAAAATTGATGTATATTACCTATTTCATTCTAAGTAAATGCTGGAGCTAGATCATATTAGTGAATCTAAAATATAGCAATGCTTTAATGATATGTATATAATAATATAGCAGTATAAGACATAAATATAAAAATGTAAAAATGCATATAAATTCAATGAATATTTCTATCTACTTATAATGAATCAATATGTATAATACTGATAACAAAATATACATCAATATATAAATAAATGTATATATATATATATATATATCATAAACTACTATTCATAAACATATGCAATATCTATATATGTATGTAAAAATATGTAGAAATGTAGTAACATGTATGTGTAGGTATAATAACAGTGGAGCACAGATTACCTGAGCTGGCCAAGGTAGCAGGATAGATTGTAGCATGTGTACAATATGCAGCTCTGTGTGTTAGGTCAGTGTGTGTTATATATTGTGTGAGAGTAGTCAGTATGTATGCATGGTGAGGTTTGTCTTGGTGGCCATTGCCCAGTATTGCCGATAACAGGGCCAAGTTCTCACAACTGCAGTGCCAAACACAATGCTTTCCAGTACAACACATGTGACGCCCGTGCTCTGGACCAGCAATCAAGGAGCCTCAATCCTCACCACTAACAGCAGTGAGGGGCAACTCGTATAGGAGGATAGGATAACAAATACACACAGTAAAGTGCAATTTCCCTTAAGAGCACACAGAGATCACAGTCAGTCTGGGGCTGGTCGCTCCCTTGCTCTCCAGGTACCCAATAAGACTCCCCACTGGTACAGCTATATCTCAGCCTAGTGGGCAAGCTAAATCTTCCAGCACCCTCTCTGTCCAACCAGTGATTCGTGTCTCTGCCCAAGTAGCTGACACACACACACACACACACACACACACACACACACACACACACACACACACACACACACACACACACACACACATATACACACACACTTTGAGAAGAGTTTATACAACCGGACAGGCACTCCTGGGGAAGACTGGCACAGGTTCTCCAGCTGTGCACCTTTTTCCCTGACAATATGATAATGCCAGCTGCCACAACTCACTAATATTTATCAGCTACTCAAAGGCCCTTAAAAGGATGTCCAATTATTACTGTGCAATATTATTATACAATTGGTAGTATAGTTCAGGGCTAAAGCTATTGAAGTGGCTTTGTACAATTTACCAAAGGCATGCAAGTACTCTAAAGATCTTACATTGTCTCTACAAAAATAGCCACAGTTGAAAGGGTTTAAAAATATTTAATAAATAGTCAAAACACAAGACAATACTTTGTACTACACAGTGCTAGTCAAGAGTTCAGAGATCACAGAGAAATACTTAAAATAATTCAGTAGTACAGTTCTGACATCACAGAAAACACTTAGTCTAATCTTTCTAGTTTCTAGCTATTTCTAAGAGAAAACACAAGTCTAAGATAAACTTACATATAGAGCAAGACAGTGCTGATGAGTTGTATGGTCAAGACAAAAATGCTTAATGCTCTCTGATTCTCTCTGTTTTTAAAATCACATTACATCATTTTTCACACTTCCCTGGGCTCCCAGGCTAACAGAAACTACATTTACATTCTTCACCTCTGGGAAGAAACCAGAACAATAAAGGACATTTATGCATGCAAATTCTGGCCATTAACTCTGGCATTAAAACAATAGGCAGGATGCCTCACTCTAGACTTACTGACTCCGAGTTTTAACATCAAAGGGTCATAACATGCTTTACTTGATCAGTGGAGTGCACTGTTACATTTTTTCCAGTTCCACATGTAGCACTAGTTTTACCATTTAAGACAACACACCTGTAGTTTACATTAATATTTACAGGTGACAGAATTATCTCCAAATTTCTATCTGGTGAGACTGGCAGCCTTCATCTATCTTCACCCAAAATTCATATATC
The DNA here is from genome assembly GCF_019279795.1 of Protopterus annectens. Classification (NCBI taxonomy): domain Eukaryota; kingdom Metazoa; phylum Chordata; order Ceratodontiformes; family Protopteridae; genus Protopterus; species Protopterus annectens. Next base: position 500,099,982 of record NC_056728.1, on the reverse strand, counting down.
CCCCCACCCCGGAGAACTCAAGCTAGTTTTTCAAGTGACCCTTGAGAAACGTTGCTTGAGGGAGTTAGGTCTATCTGAATGTACCCTACCCCATTCCCTGTCTTGACAGCCCATCTGCATTGGCATTGTTAATCCCATTGCAGTGCTGTATGGTCATATCATATGCTTGCAACCCCAGGCTCCATGTTAGAAACTTGGCATATTGCTGGCTGGCTCTGTTTAACCATGTTAGGGTGTTGTGATTTGTCATAACAGTGAATTTCCTTCTGTACAGATAAGGCTGAAGTTTTTGCAGTGCCCACACTATGGCTGGACATTCCTTTTCTAGAGCTGCATAGCATTCCTCCCTGGGTTGGAACCTATAACTGCGATAAACCACTGGGTGTTCCTCCCCCTCTGAAGAAATCTGGCTAAGTACAGCCCCCACCCCATGGTTCTAAGCATCCACCTGCACAACAAATTCTTTGCTGTAATCTGGACTGGCTAACACATGGGTTCCTCCCAAAGCTTCTTTAAGCTTCTGGAATGCCTGCTCATATGCTGGAGCCAAGACAACCTTATCTGGCCTGTTCTTCCTTGTCAGGTCTGTGAGGGGAGCAGCTATGGTACTATAACTGGGGATGAACTTTCTGTAGTACCCTGCTGTCCCTAGAAATGCCCTCACCTACTTTTTGGTAACAGGTGCAGGCCATGCCTGAATGGCTTCCACTTTGGCAGGTTCTGGCCTTATCTTACCACTTCTCAGTCTATGTCCTAGGTTGAGACCTCTGCCATACCCACCTGACATTTCCTTGGCTTAATGGTCAACCCTGCCCTCTGTAGTCTGCCCAGCACCTACCTGACATGTTGCAGGTGCTCTTGTCAGGAATGGCTGTAGATGGTATTACCATCTAGGTAAACAAGGGCAAATCCTCCTGCTCCTGCTAGGATATGATCTACCAGCCTCTGGAAAGTTGCTGGGGCATTCTTCATCCCAAAGTGCATCTTTGTGAACTCATGCAGGCCAAAAGGAGTCACAAAGGCTGACATCTCTCTAGCACTGGGAGTCAAGGACACCTGCCAGTAGCCCTTGGTAAGATCAATGGTGGCAAGATACTTAGCCCCACCCAGCTGCACTAGGGCCTCATCTGTCATAGCATGGGGTAAGCATCTGACTCTGTGTGACTATTTAATTTCTTGTAGTCCACACAGAACCTGGTGCTACCATCCTTCTTTGGCACCAGTACCACTGGGGAGGCCCAGGGACTGTTGGACTCTTGAATTACCCCTAGTTACAACATCTCCTGTACCTCCTCCCTCAGAGTATGTTTGACTCTCTCAGGCACTCTATAAGGGGCCTGTCTAATAGGTCTTTGGGGTTCTGTATCCCCCTGGTGCTGCCCCAGGTGGGTGCACCCTGGTTTCCCAGTGAACATGTCCCCAAATTCCTGCAACACTGCTCAGATTTCTCGAACCTGGATAGGAGATAGCGGCTGGGACACTGCTACCCCTTCCACTGAGGTGTCAGCCTGAGCCTCACTGAGGAGATCAGTCATCAGATCTCCTTCAGACTCCTCCTGCAATCCACTGCAAATGCTCAGCACAAGGGCCTCCCTATCATGGTAAGGTTTCATCATGTTAACATGGTACAATGTGTGCCCCTGCCTTCTGCCTAGCAGTTCCACCATGTAGTTAACATCCTTTACCTTTCTTACCACCTTGTAGGGTCCCTCCCAAGCTGCTTGCAGCTCGTTGTGTCTGACAGGAATGAGAACCATTACCTGCTGCCCCACAGCATACTCTCTAGCTTGAGCATTCCTATCATACCACACCTTTTTCTGTTGTTGGGCTTCTGCCAGGTTCTCCTGGGCCAAGTCCATGAGTTTGCTGAGCCTCTGTCCTGAGGTTTAGGGTGTATGCCACAACAGACTCCTTGTGAGACTCACACTCACCTTCCCACTCATCTCAAATTAAATCTAGAGGTCCCATCACCCTATGCCCATACAGCAACTCAAAGGGTGAAAAACTATGGCTGCCTGGGGAACCTCTCTGTAAGCAATCAAGAGATGGGGCAAATATTTGTCCCACTTCCACTTAAATTGATCTCCCAATGCCCATAGCATGGATTTGATTGTAGAGTTTAACCTCTCAACAAGACCATTAGTCTGGGGATGGTATGGGGTGGTCTTCATGTGCTTCACCCCACAGGACTTACACAGACAAGCTAGCAGGTCTGACATGAAATTGGCACCTCTGTCAGTCAGTATTTCTTTTGGGAAATCTACCCTGCTGAAAATCTCTAACAATGCATTTGCCACCTTCTCTGCCTCAATGGAGGACAAAGCCACTACCTCAGGGTATCGTGTAGCATAACCCACTACCAGTAGGATATACTTTTTCCCTGTGGAACTTGGGGTACTCAGAGGATCCACAATATCCACAGCTGCCCTCTGAAATGGCTCCTCAATCACAGGCAAAGGCATCAAAAGAGCTCTCACCTTGTTTTCTGCCTTGCCTACCTTTTGGCACTGCTCACAGATCCTGCAGTATCCTGTTACATCTCTGGAAATTCCAGGCCAATAGAAGTTCTGCATAATACGCCTCTTTGTATGTTTTATGCCCATATGATCTGCAAAGGGAATATCATGGGCTATGGCTATTAGTGCCAGATGGTAGACTCTAGGCACTACCAACTGCTGTACTCTCTCACCTTCTAGCCCTCCCTCAGGGGTCCACTCTTTGTATAGTAACTCTTTGTCCCAGTATACATATTCCCCCTTTCCTTGAGAATCAGGTGTCTCCCTAGCTACCTGCTTCAATCAATGAGCCTGTCTCAACTCTCTCCTTGTAACTCTTCCCAGGTCCCCTTCCACAGGACGTCTGACACCCTCTGACAGTGGTGCCTCACTGTCAGCCTGGGTATTACTGCTCACCTCTACCTTTGCAGTTGCTCTGTCCAAGGGACCATCAGTACCCCCAAGCAGCTGTGGCTCACCTTCAGTCTTACTGCCACAGGGTAGCTCCCTTCCTGAAGTAACCATCTCACCAGTCCTGGCTGCAAGTATGCAGTCTGTCTGGGTCTCCCCCAGGCTACCAGACCCACATGCTTGTCTCCTAGCCTGACTGCGTGTAACTGCACAAACACATGGTACTGCCTCATCCAAATCCTTCCCTATCAGAACATCTGCAGGATGGTAGCTTGGTACCCTTGTTGTCTCAAGAGAACCTACTATTGGCATTTTGTCTTTCCCACTTACTGGCTCCCTCACCTTTTGTTCCCCACCTTGTCTCCATGGACACCTGTATGCCACATGGCCCCACTGGTTGCATTCAAAACATTTGACCCTAGCTCCTGGACATGTACCTGGACTAGTGGCTTCCCCTGCTACTGGCAGATTCTGTTGAGGCAGTCTGTGCTGCCCACCCTGGGTTCCTTTAGACCCATGAGCAGTACTGGGGATCACTTTCCTGTGCAGGGCTGCCCTGCTTGCCAGGTATAGGGCTCCCTTCCTCCCCAACTTATCTGAACTGGCACATTGTCAGCTAACCAGATCCTCATGTACTCAAGCAAAGTGTTAAGGGCTTGTTCCCTCACCAAAAGGTCTGCCAGCCCTTCAAAAGTGGTGACCTGACAAACACTCACCCACCTATGGAAATAAGTGGCCAATTCAGCAACATATTCACAGACACTTTCATCTGCCTTGCATCTGTGCTCACAAAACCTTTTCCTATATGTTTCAGGTGTTAGCTTAAACAATTCTAACAAGTGATTTTTAACAGCAGTATAATCAATACATGCAACGTCAGACATTTTTGACAAAACAATTACAGCTTTTCCATGGAGTAAGGGGGTCAGGAACCGTACCCAGAGCCTTTGGTCAACACCATACTCTTTGCATACCCTCTCAAACATATGAATGAAACTATCAAATTTATCCCCCTCTTTAAACTGTGGAAGAAATTTACTGACCTTTTGTGCTTCTGCGTTCCAGTTACTCCCTTCCCCTTTACCTCCATGACTCTGGTGAAGAGTGAGCATCTCCTTCTCATGCTGCCTCTGCCTCTCCTTTTCCTCAGCTTCCAGACATAGCAGTTTCTCATTCTCCTCAGCCTGCAAACATCACAGTTCCTCCTTATCCTCACTCTCTAAACACCTTACTCTCTCAGCTGCTTCTAGTTCCAAACGCCTGGCCTCCAACTCAAGTCTCTTTAGCTCCAGATGGATTTTTAAGTCCTCTGCAGAAAGGTTAAGCTTTCTAATCTCCGAGGGTATTATATTTCCACTGCCAGTCTGATTGTCCTCCTGGTTGCTGTTTTCTGATGCAGCTGTTACCAAGGCTGCAGTCAGGTCTGCCTTAGTCATGTTTCCCCTAATCTGGCACATCTTCTCCAGCTGGCTCCTTGTCAGCTTTCCATACTCCTCTGCTGACATGCTGCCTGCTCACCCTGACTAATTAAGCTAACAAAAAAAATAAAACAATTGTGATCTGAACTCTGAGAATTCACTGTGTGGTTGATTTAGAATACAAAACACCTTCAGAGCTCACTGTACAACAGCTACATGAATTCACTCTACCCACACCACTACAAGCCAAATTAGTATTTGCCAACCAATTAATATGTGATGTGGATATCCTACCACTGCCAAACAATTAAGATGTGATGCCTGTGCCCTGGCCCAGCAATCAAGGACCGTCAAGCCTCACCACTAACACCAGTGAGCGGTGTCACATATAGGAGGAAAGGATAAATACACAGTAAAGTGCAATTTCCCTTAAGAGCACACAGGGATCACAGTCAGTCCATGGCTGGTTGCTCCATTGCTCTCCAGGTCCCCATTAAGACTCCCCACTGGCACAGCTATAGGGTCCAGATCTCAGCCTAGTGGGCCAGCTAAAACCTCCAGCACACTCTCTGTCCAACCAGTGCTTCATGTTATCTGCCCAAGTAGCTGACACAAACACACACACACACACTTTGAGAAGAGTTTATACAACCACACAGACACTCCTGGGGAAGGCTGGCACAGGTTCTCCAGCTGTGCCCTTTTTTCCCCCGACTATACAGTAGTACCAGCTGCCACCATCCACTAATATTTATCAGCTACTCAAAGGCCCTTAAAAGGGTGTCCGATTATTACTGTGCAATATTATTATCCAATTGGTAGTATAGCCCAGGGCTAAAGCTATTGAAGTGGCTTTGTACAATTTACCAAAGGCATGCAAGTACTCTACAAAGCTTAAATTATCTCTACAAAAACAGCCACAGTTGAAAGGGTTTAAAAGTATTTAAAAACAAATAGTCAAAACACAAGACAATACTTTTTACTACACAGTGCAAGTCAAGAGTTCAGAGATCACAGAAAAATACTTAAAATAATTAGTAGTACAGTTCTGACATCACATAAAAGCACTTAGTCTAATCATTCTAGTTTCTAGCTATTTCTAAGAGAAAACACAAGTCTAAGATAAACTTACATATAGCGCAAGACAATGCTGGTGAGTTGGATGGTCAAGACAAAAATGCTTAATGCTCTCTGATTCTCTCTGTTTTTAAAATCACATTCCTGGTTCATATTACATTATTCTTCACACTTTCCTGGGTTCCCATGCTAACAGAAACTACATTTACATTTTTCACCTCTGGGCAGAAACCAGAGCAATAAAGGGCATTTATGCATGCAAATTCTGGCCATAAACTCTGGCCTTAAAACAATAGGCATGATGCCTCACTCTAGACTTATTGACTCCAAGTTTTAATATCAGTAGAGTGCACTGTTGTTACATTTTTTCAGCTCCACATGTAACACTATTTTTACCATTTAAGACACGTCTGTGGTTTACATTAATTTTTACAGATGACAGAATTATCTCCAAAATTCTATCTGGCTAGGTTGGCAGCATTCATCTATCTTCACCCAATCTTCACAACACATTCCAACAGTAAGCCATAGTAAATGTTTGGAAGCAATATGTGTCACCATTTGAAAGATGGACATGGCATGAATGTCGGCTCAGATATACAAGCAGTACACAGGGGGAAGTACCCCAGATAGACAGTGTATAATATGTAACTGTCAAACGGACACATCCTTGGAACTGTACATACAGGTTTGCAGTACATTATCTGGGCTTGTAGTAGGGAATGCAGATGTCATCTGGCCAAACACCGGCAGACCACAAAGGTCATAGGAATGATGTATTGAGAAACAGCTGATGTCCCTGCACAAGCCAGTATAAGTGGAATGCCCCATGCATATCTGTCAGTCAGATGCAAGTAGTGTCCATAGCACACATGCACCCAGCTCACCCCACCACCACCCACAGGTACCTCTCTGGTCTTATCCCTGCTGTTGGGAATGAGTACAATATGACCCCCACCTGTGTATGGCAATAATGAAAGAATTCAGCATGCAGAGCAGGTGTCCCATGCAGGTGTGTCCCTAGCTGTAAGCAGCACCCTGCCAGCATCCACACCACTGGATCACTACTGACAGAAAGTATTGGCATGAACATCTTGCACACCTACCCTGTCACCCCAGGGGAATATAGTGTACTGCAGTCTGGGACTGTAGGAGTGACAGAATGCAATGGCCTGCTACAGCTGGCCTGCATCACTACCAAATGGCCTAAAGTCCTCTGTCAAAGGCCTGTGTCTCACCTGTACTGCCAATGTATCTTATGTTATGGACTCCCAAATAACAACATAACACAGTCCACAGAACCTCAATGCAAGGCAATGTGAACAAATCACAGTAACATGTCCACCATGTCCTACTGCATAAACTGTGGACCAACACCAAATTACTGCTGGGATGAGGTGATAACTATAGGGAAAATATCTGAAAATGTTTGCATAATGTATGGAAGAGGATAGCATAATAGAGGGGGGATGGGTGCATGGGTGGCATGGAGAGTGTGAAGCCTGAAACTCAGCCGTGCGCACATACAATCCCTGGCTGAAAACACAAGAATGGGTGGCTACAAACCTGCTCGTAAAGCACAATGTGTAGGGTAATGTCCAGAATTATGACCCCTGCCTCTGGATAACCTGTGTGAATCTGTACAGCTGTGAGGTATCGCCACAGCAGGATATGGCCATACTGTCACATTGATGGATGTACAAGCATGGGATCCTCTGCCACCACTGTACCAAGGTGCTGAACCATATACACAGACCCAACAGCAAGTGTCTGCAGCTTCCCCTCCATAATGGCATGAGTGTGCAAGAATATGTAGGCTGCTGCCCACAATACTGGACACAGCTGCATTCACTCTGTGTTCCCCATGACATCACTGCAATCAAAAATGTCTACCTGACAGTACTTGACATAAAACACCACAGTGTATAACAATACATATGTCTGAATATCTCTTCTAACATGAGGACCATGTAGCAGAAAAAGCACAGGCACAATTACCTACAGTAACCCACTATCCTTTATCCATTTTGACCCATATTGCCAACTTATCTATAGATATCCTGCAGAAACAGTTTGCTAGCTCTAGGTGTAGAACACAAAAGTCTGCACTGAAGTACAATCTACTTGGAATGGATTCACACATTCAATACAGAAGGTCATACTGGGCATGCTCCCACACTTAGAGAAATTAAGCATATATCTGGCAACAACACTAGACCATACATATCTGACAGTCACAGATGTTAGTGCATACACTCATCAGTAAGCACCAGTCATGCTTTGCACAGATATTGGATAGGAATACACATATCCAAGAACAACACACTATAATAGGCCAAAGGTGCACATGCATAGATGTGTGGAAGAGAGTGACAGTGACAAAGAGCCTTCCATCATGAGGCCCGTCCCACCCAGCACACATCCAGTTGGCTAAAACCACATGATGTGCAAATGTCAATCACCGTAGACATTTGCCTCTAGAATCCCTCAGCATTATAGTGTCTGTGGTGCTTGTGCTAACTGTGTACCCTGGCTGTAAAAGTCACTAGTCATCTAGCAGTTGTATGCACATGCCTGTGGAATATAAACCTGTGTGTGCCTGAGTGTGATGTGTCTGCCCCTAGATCAATGGGTTATGGTCCATGCACACACACTGCACTCCCAATTGCCCTACTATGGCAAGCATGCTGATATCATCACCTTGAAATACAGCTTTGGGGAAATAGTAGCCCAGTAGTCTCTATGGCAAGTCCGATAACTGCGTAATGCTGTAGTGTAATGTACTAGTTAGGTATGAGTTCTAATCCCAGATGTGGCAAGTGTGCGTGTGTGTGTGTGTGTGTGTGTGTGTGTGTGTGTGTGTGTGTGTGTGTGTGGGGGGGGTGTTTACGTAGTGATCAATGCTTTTTAGCCCAGTCACACTCACTACAATTTCAAATGCCCTACTTTGGCATGCCTGCTGATGTCATTCACTGTGAAATACACCTTTGGGGAAGGAGTAACCCAGTAATCTCTGTGGTGCGTCCTATAACTGTGTAATGCTGTAATGATATACTAGTTAGGTAGGAGTTCTATATCTAGACATGGCAAGTGTGTTTGTGTGTGTGTTTGTTTGTCTGTGTAGGGTGCAATGCTTTTGAGGCCATTCACAGTCACTACAACCTCCAGTGCCCATCTTTGGCAAGCCTGCTGATTTCATTCACTTTGAAATACACCTTTGGGGATGAAGTAGCTCAGTAATCTCTGTGGCATGTCTTATAACTGTGTAATGCTGTAGTGTGATAAACTAGTTAGGTAGGAGTTCTATGCCGAGACATGGCAACTGTGAAACTCTGTGTGTGTTTGGTAGTGTGTGTATAGGGATCAATGTTTTTCTTGGTCATTCACAGTCACTATGCACACCTACAAATGGAGAACATTGATAACTGTACAGTAAAAGAGACCTGATCCACACCTCCAGAGAGTACCCCTGCAATACTAGGTACAGCTCTCACTACACCTGTTGGCCACCAAACCAGGACCAAAACACTAAAGGTGGAGGAGTGCCTATATTCACCAAGGATATTCACACCAGCAGGCTACTTGCAACAGAATGTGTCTGAAATAACTCCATTGCAACTAACAGCAGGTTAGACTACATTCCAAATTGTATAGCTTGCTACAGATCCCTCACCATGCCCCATGATACCCACTGCAGCCTTTGAAACATACTGTGAAATATTATGATACAAGCAAGCACTGTAATACTGGGTGGGTTACACTACCCTGACATTCACTGGGAAAACTACTTGTGTACCAACAAGTGTGTCCAACGGTTCTTGGAAGACATAATTCCCAATGCCCTGGATCAAGTAACCCATTGTCCACCAGGGGCTCAAATATCTTAGACCTGGTCATTACCAATATGGGACATCAATTCTCCACACCTATGATCACCCCATTGGTGGTCAGGTATGCCCATGAGCTAATCACCCTTAACATCAACATCCCTCCCCCACATCTCAGTAAGGAAACTTCCATAACACACATCTCCAAAGGGAATGTCATGCTACACATGTCAGATGTGACTAACATCAAGGCACCCATGCAGAAGGGAACTGAAAGGACAACTGCTAAATCATACATGAAGGCACTGTATGAGCAGATCCACTTGTGCATAAATTGTGCCATCCGATATTGAACCAAGATGCTCCCCATCCAAGAAAAGGATGCCAATGTGGTGGCCCCCTGCCATAAACATAATGTACAACAAAAGGAGAAAACTCTTGCAGAAATGGGGGACTTTCCAGGATGCAAAATACTCCCTTACCAGCTACAGTAAGAGGCAGAGACCCCTCATAACATCAATCAAAGCTAGTTACGAACATTATAAAGCTACAGATGCCAAAGACAACTTCAAGCCATTCCATAGCTATGTGAGGAATCTAAATGGCAATGCTCAGAACTGCTGTGAGCTACAACAGGATGGTACTAAATCTACTCCTCCCAGGGGATATTGCCAATATCCTGGCAGATTGATTCAGTGCCAACTGCACCCCCCTCCCAACCCCCAAAGGGCCCATCTCAACAAGGACAGATTGCCATATGCCGGTAATAATGGCGACATAGGTAAAATCCACACTCTACAGAGCTATGACAACAGCAGCCTTGGGACCAGTCAACATCCTGGGCTGTGTACTACATGAGCTACAAACTGCACTTGCACCTCACCTACGTGCCATGTCTAATCATAGCCACACCTCAGGCTACGTGCCCACTGTGAGGCACACAACTACAGTTATCCCAGTCCACAAGGGGGGATCCACCTTGGATTCTGGCCCAGCAGTATCATGTGCCTGCTCTGAAAGGCCTTGGAATGTATTATCATGGAAAGTAAAACAAAGGCATTGGCAACCTGTAAACACTGGACCCTAATCAGGTTTGGTTTGTGAAGGGCCAATCATGTCACCACAACCTGAATGACAACTATGAATCCATCTCCAGAGCCATGGATGAGGGTAAAGTGGTTCACACAGCCTATCTGGACCTCACCAAGCCCTTCTACACCATCCCCCAGTCTGGAATCATAGATAAATGTATCAAGCTTGCCATTACTACCAATGTCACCCAATGGGCTGCCAACTGCTGTACTGACACAACCCACACTGCAAATATAGTTGTCACCAACCTGAGCCCCAGTCAAGTGACAGCTGGAGTACCTTAGGGTTCAGTCCTGACACCCCCATTGTTCAGCATCTACTGCTATGGAGTATGGTCCAACACTAAGGGACACCGCCAAACAAAGGTCGCAGATGACTGCACACTGGGAGCCAATTTTGAATCCTCACATGATGTGGATATTATTCAAAAGGGTCTTACAGAAAGACATGCTTGCTGCCTGAGCCATGGGCTCAAAATCAATGACAAGAAATATATAGTTATCGCCACTGGGTAGGGACATGTACCTATTAAGTACCACATAGGTGGCAGTACACTAAATGCCTAAAGTGTAATAACAGACTTAGGGACTTAGGTGGGCAGTGGTCTCACCTTTGATAACCACATCACCACAACAGTCAGTAAACCTACCTATGTGGCACACCTCCCACTAAGGGCTTTACATCCAGGAAAGGGAGCCCATTGTCCCACTGTAGGCATCTCTCAGTAAACCCAGTACAGACTACAATGGCCTGTTACATATGTACCTCACAAAACACCTGCAACAAGTAGAAAGACTGCAAACATACCTCACAAATGACCACAGGCCTAAACCAGATACTTTATGCTGACCGTCTGAAAATCATCCAGCTGTACTCTGTCACGTATTGCGATCTCTGATTAACATACCATGCCATGTCAAACGCACAGCTGTTGGACATGCTACACTCAGAGAATTCCAAGCCCTCACAGGCACATGTTCCTGGGATCCAAATCCTGTCATCACAATGAATAATACATGCAGGAGGAATGTGTTCCTGGCCCAGAGACTCCCCAGACTATGGAATAGCCTGCCCATACATGTCAAGCAGAGTGCCTCTTTGGCCCTCTTCAAAAGGAATCTGGATGATTGGATGGGGGATAGGACATTTGCCCTGGGGCTCATGTCAGCTGCCCTGCTAGACAGGGGTGCAGGGAAGTATATGTTGTGGGAAGTCATAGCCATAGAAGTGTCATGTCTAGGCATGTATAAGCCCTAGGGATGAAAGTTTAATATCAACATATGACCCTATGGACCTATGAACTACACTTTCCATTGCCCAACCTTGGCAAGGTTGCCAATGTCATTCATTTTGAAATACACCTTTGGGGAAGGAGTAGCCCAGTAATCTCCATGGTGTGTCCTATAACTGTGTAATGCTGTATTGTTATATACTAGTTAGGTAGGGGTTCTATTCCCAGACATGGCAAGTGTGAATGTTTGTGTGTTTGTGTCAAGTGTGGATGTTTGTGTGTGTGTTTGTCTATGTAGGGAGCAATGCTTTTGAGGCCATTCACATTCACTACAACCTCCATTGCCCTTCTTTGTCAAGCCTGCTGATGTCATTCACTTTGAAATACACCTTTGGGAGAGGAGTAGCCCAGTAATCTCCATGGCGCATGCTAGAACTGTGTAATACTGTAGTGTGATGTAGTAATTAGGTAGGAGTTCCAATCCCAGACATGGCAACTGTGAGACTTGGTGTGTGTGTGTGTGTGTGTGTGTGTGTGTGTGTGTGTGTGTGTGTGTGTGTGTGTGTGTGTGTGTGTGTGTGTGTGCGTATGTGTGTGTGTGTGTGTGTCTGTGTTTGTCATTCGTATCCTGTGTGGAGGTGGCTGTGAGTGTGTGACAACTGGACTCATTGTGGAGCGGGTTTTGCAAATTTCTTATATGGTGGGCCTATTATATGTCACAATGTCCACCTTACAAGGATAACAGATGTCAAACAGCAGTGAGGCTGGGTTGATGATCCGTACCCCTACATGTGACATCAAGGCCTGGCAAACAATTTATGCAACCCTTTTATTACCCAGAGAACACTCTCAACCCATGTCTCATACATAAACACATTCGGCTAGGCAACAACCACTTTGTTGGTAGCTACCTGCATATTGCTCACAGATAGTAACCATGGTGTGATTGCAGCAGAGTACAGAGGGCATGGCACCCTGTCCCATCACTGCAATAGGCACATAATTGCATACAGTGCTCCTTCACTATGTTCCCCACTGGATGCCTGCAACAACTGTAGTTACATCAAATGTAACCCACAAAGAACATACTATGTCTTATACACATGCCCTGTATGGACAGATGCCACTGACATCAGGGAATATCTGTATCATGCTGTCAATGTAGGTGCAGTGTCAACCTGGTGTCTATTGCCAGTTCCCACCACATGAGGCCAGGAATGGCACATCTGATGATAATCTGTGCACACAACATGCCCCAGGCACCCCAGGTACACTTCCACATGTCACAGAATATGCATTTGAGATGTGTGCACATCCCAGATGCTGTCCATGTCATGGACTATAGAGCACATACGTGGCAAGCATTGCACAGCACTGGCCACCCACAATAGTAACTCAGATGACTAGATGGTGAATACAATACCCACCTGTGTGGGCCAATCCAGATGCTACACCCCTGAGCCACACTGCAGACCATTGTCATGTGGCCTGATGCCAAGGTATACCCTTTACCTAGCCTTATACAACCTTCTGGCACAGTCAACCACTACACACCTGTGAAGCAATGCACCCATGCATGTCATTACTGGCAACGTGTGTGTGTGTGTGTGTATGTGTGTGTGTGTATGTGTGGAGTATAATGATGTCGACCCCATTCACTCTCACTACACCTCCCATTGGCCTACTGAAGCATGCCTTCTGATGTCAGACACCTTCACATACCCTTTGCCCATATATCATCCTGATAAACACTGTGAACCATGTGATACCTGCATATTAATGTATTGTGGCAAACTAGCTAGTTAGGAAGTCTAATCCCGACCCTGCCAACTGTGATAATGTGTGTGAGTCCCCAAGAGAGTGTGGCTGTGTCAACACTGACACCTGTTCATGTGGACAGGCACATGTACTACACCTACCTTATCCCTCCTATATCACTGTTGCAGATGTCACTCAACATCAGATATACCTTTGGAGAGCTCCCCAGCATGTAAGCTCTGTTCTGCATGCAATAACAGCATAGACATGTGATAGCAGTACATAGTCAGACAAGGGTTTGAAACCCCATACTGGTAAGTGCGTAACACAAACATGCTTAGGTTTTACTCTCCCACCCCCTTCCCTGTCTTACTTTGTCTCTGTCTGTCACTCTCACTCCCTCTCTGGTGGATGTGGAGAAGAACACTTGCTTTGCTTAGGCAGCAGCTTGTGTTTTGTAAGTGATG
>NC_056728.1:500073706-500081206 GCF_019279795.1 Protopterus annectens | reverse complement strand
GTTTGTAATTTGGTGTTGGGAGGGTGGCCTAATGGTTAAGGTGTTTGCCTTACAAACACAAGGTGCAGGGTTTGAGTCTCACAATGGATAATTGGCTAGGCTTTAAATGGCTTGCAAGGGCAGTTAGCTTAGTGCTAATCTATGAACCTATATCACTGTAGTACCACTGTTGGGATGTACAATGGGTTGTATCGCAGTCCTGGTCAATGTGTGATGGTGGGTATGTCGGAGTGTCATCATGTGTTCCAGTGTGTTCAATATCCACAGTGGGGTGTGGGTGCTGTGTACACTGTCATTACACCATGGTACCCCCAGTACATGTCCCATGTACCACTGTAGGTTCACCACTGTCACCATCAACCATACAGATAACTGATAACACAATCCAGCCCAGTTATGCATGTGCTGTGTGCAGCCTACCTGTAACACATTGGACACACTGACAAGTTAGTTAGCACTGATAGGCCCAGGTCTTTCGGATGTGTGTCTGCCTGTTTAATCTGTTAATGTGTATATGATGGTATGTCACATTATGTATTGTCCATATACAACCATTACATCCCCCATTACCATACTGTACATGCCTGGGGATGTTCGGCATGTAACATGTAACCTGGAACACACCTCATCCTAAATGCTGTGTCGTGTGTGCAATGAAAGCCACACACATCAGTAGCACTACATACATAGATAGGGTTCTAGTCCCAGTGTTGCCAAGTAAGAGTGTGCGTGTATGTGGAGAGATCTACTTCAGGTTGCTGATTATACATGTCCCAGGGGGTCACCTGTCCATGCGGCACAGGCAGTAACAGTTATACAGACCTGTGACTTGTGTTCAACTGTATGCAGGATATGGCACAGCCATGGTGTCACCACAGTGCCATACCCCTTGTGAGATATGACTGCAGACCATCCTCCTGCTGACACATGTACACCTGCAACACAAATGGATAACATTATGGAGATCACAATCACTCAGTGTTATTAACAGTTATAATGCATCATGGCTGGACAGCTACACTACCTGACATGTAAGCATTAAACATTACTGCTGACAACATGTTATACACCAGTACATTGGTAGAATGTAGTACAGTCACCATGGGCATCAGAACCATATTATCCTGTCCCTGCATTGATGTTAGGGATGACAGGGATGTGGCACAGATATCATCATATGCACAGGGTGTGTTGTCGCTTTTCCAGAGACCAAGGGTGGGCCATATATTTGACACCATGTGTGTGGGTGAGGGGTGTAATTTATTGATACGGGCATGGTGATGTGGTGTGTGTAGGTATGGGGTTGCCCTAGTTTTGATTGTATAGTGTGTGGGTATGCTTGCACACAGTTCTGTCATGTGGCTGCCCTATACAGGTGTTTCTTGGACAGCTGTAGACCATACCTGGCAGGGTGTGTAGTTTACCACCTCCAGCCATGGACAAGCAGACTGTGCCTGCCAGGGGTTCCATGGACATGTTCAGAAACAGGCCTTGATGTGCTACTCTCCCCTGATGATGACATATGTCTGCTGGAACCAGGTCTTTCCTGGGACTGGCCAGGGTCACGTGCACCTTGCCTGCTGTGGTGTGGTGTGGGCAAGAACCCCCCCTGCAGTGCTGTGGCTGGTACTGCCACAATGGGAGCGGCTTGGTGTCCTTGCACATCCACATCTACCACCAGCTGTTGGTGTTACTGGCCTACGTCCATGTGGCCATCGCCCCAGTGCAACCACATGTTCTAGCATGGACAATCCATAGTTGATGAGGCCCACCATCTCACCCAGCCATCTATCCATGACCTTGGTATAATCACGGAGGGCTCCTGCAAGTTTATGGAAGTTGTCACTTACAGATGAGAGAGCAGCCCTCTGCAGCCGCAGACCCTGTCTGTTGTACAGTTCCATATGTCTCTGTGCCCCCATGACAGTCTAAAACATGTGTCTAGTGGTATCAGTTGTGGCACTTCTGCCAGGGCATGATGACCAGCGGCCCCCACATGAGCACCCTGGTACATCTGCCTATGTGGTGCCCTGCTGGACAACCAGCTATGCAAGCTGTGTCCAGACACAGCAGGCATAGATACCACACTCTCCTGTGCACTGCCACCTACTGCCAACTGTCCCTCTGCTATGGCTACTGGTGATGGGGTATCTATAGGCACTGTCACTGTGTGCAAGGTTGGGGTGTATAACAGGGGGATGTCAAATGATGGTGCAGTTTTGGCCTCTGACAACCCCACCTGTGCCTCAACAGTCCTATCATCATTTTTGTGTCTGTATGGACACCAACATCAGATTGCATCCAGTGGGAATCCTGACCCACCTTACCACCTGTGAGGAGAAAACAAGAAATGCACCTTAAGACCTGTACAGCATTGCATAACAGTACACACACACACACACACACACACACACACACACACACACACACACACACACACCCTGAAATTCCACCATAAATCCTACCTGTCCCTGGGTTTACAGACAGTCCCAGGTTTATTCACGTAAGTTCCCCATCCTGCATCACACTTGGTAACATACACTCATTAATACCACTCATTAAAGTATCATTCTTGTAAATGCCTAACCAAGTGATCACACCACATGACCTGTTACTCCATTACCTCCTTGACTTGATTGGAACAGGTTTTACAAGGCCTCACTGCTGTCATCCAGTGTTCACCCTGGGTATGTCCAGACATTGTGAGCATGGCCCCCATATGTTAGGGCTACTATGTTCACTCAATAATGTCATGCACTGGAGTGTCATACGTAACTATTGCTCAGTAGATGCAAAATCTGCTGCTCAATCACTTTTTGGACAACCGTAATATATGGATACACTCCCTGGTGTTGTCTAGTAATTCCCCAATGCATCTGTAGTGCTTCATACGTGGGTAGTCATTCACCTTTCTGCTGATTGCTATTTTAACGGTATACCTGGTGTCTAGTTTCCCTCCCAATGCATGTTCCATGCTACAGACCTTATAATACTATCAGCTGTCCTGAGATTACATATCAGACAAGTATTCCTGGTGTCTCATGTGTCAGTCCATGTCCATGCACTGCACGATTCCAAAGGGAAGTACTCTGGCATAACCATCTTTCTGACCTCCTTCCCACCTCTATAGGGGTTCCACAGGGGTCTATTCTAGGCCCTCTTCTGTTCTCCATTTTTATTAACAACCTCCATCTAGCCACCCCTCTATCAACTTGCATTCAATATGCAGATGACACCACCATTATCTGCTCTGCCTCAACACAATCTGAACTTCATTCTATTACACAAAAGACCTTCACAACTATTGAGCATTGGTTCTCTAACCATTGTCTCCTCCTCAACCCTAAGAAAACCAAACTC
Organism: Protopterus annectens; assembly: GCF_019279795.1. Lineage (NCBI taxonomy): Eukaryota > Metazoa > Chordata > Ceratodontiformes > Protopteridae > Protopterus > Protopterus annectens. The sequence goes on along the minus strand of NC_056728.1, from coordinate 500,077,846 downwards.
CTACTTTTACACCCACTCATTTGTCTCCCTCCCTTTACTTCACACTTACATCCAATAATGGTACCCTTATCAATCCAGAACCTACCACCAAACTCTTAGGTATTACAATTGACAATCAACTGAAATTTGATAACCACATAAACGCTACAATCAAATCTACTAACAGAAAACTAGGTTCTCTCTACAGAATCAAAACTTTCCTCACTCCTGAAGCAAGAACTACTATAGCTAGAACCCACTTAATATCTACCCTATTATATGCTTCCCCTATTTATACTAATCTCTCCAAATATAATCTCAACAAACTATCCACAGCCTATAACAATATTGCCAGATTTTCCCAAAACTCTCCGTATAGGACTCACCACTGTCTAAACCTAAAAAAACTAGGCTGGCTTGAACTACCTCAACTAATAACATTTAACCAACTTACCATTGCCCACAACGCCCTTTACCACCCTGATAACACTCCTATGCTCTCCACCCTAATTAAGCCCTACAACAATCTGAGCAGCCTACGCTCATCCAACAAAATATTGATACATACTACATCATCTAAAAACTTAGCAGGTGACACCTTATTTTCCAACTCAGTGGGTAAAATATGGAACCAACTACCAAATGTACTTACTTCCTTACATCTCTCCCACTATTCAAAACTAACCTAAAACTATTCCTTTCAAACCACTGGCTATGCTCTTGCCATACCCCTGACTAATCCTTTTCTTCTTCTTTCTTTTCCTTTCCTTTATTCCCACACTATCTTTTCCCTCTAAACCCTGTTTTTCACTCCCTCTCTCTAGCAAATTAACCTCCTTTCCTAGCTTGACTGCTCTTTTCACTCACAAAAATAACTTATTCTTTAACCTTCCTTATATTGCAACTGTGTATGTAACATTAATTTAATCTATGTCCATGCTAGAAATGTAGCTTTATGCCATACTTAAATGCAGTAGTTTCAATTTGTATGTTTCCTCTATCATACCTTGGTCAATTTTATGTTTCATTTTACTTTAGCTTAATTCTAATTATTTTAAAAATATACTAGTCTTTTTTAATATGTTTATTTAGTACAGTAGCGGAGCTTTTCTCCTCGGGCCTCCACTGAAAATGGACATGTATCCAGCTGGACTAGCCCGGTTAACAAATGTAAAATAAATAAAATAAATAAATGTATGAATAACCCCACAATCACACATGTGCATACATGGACAACCACACAAACACACACACATGCACACACACACACACACACCCTAGATGCATCAATGCCCCTCCACTCCACCAGATTGCACTTACAGACAAAATATCCCCCCACAAACATACACACACACCTACAGGTGAGATTGCATAAAGATAGTACACACAGACCTCCCATTACCCATCTGTCAACATGCATAACATATGGTACTCAACAGCATGCAGTGCAGCTATAGTCAATCCATGCTAGCAACAGTATACATGTGTGTGATGCATGGGCTGTGTTAGTAGGTGATGCCCTTTCCCCTGGAAAATATGGCACCCATGTACACAGTATTGCTGTGCACCTGTTCTGCACCCTGCCATGTATTGTGCACCATACCTCACAGGTGTACACACCATTTCTGAATGTGTATTACTGTGTCAGTTATGTCTGCTCTAATGCTCACAGCCCCTATGTGTTTGTCCGACACATACCTGGGATGACATGTGGATAGATGTCATTTGTGAATGCCTGATGTCTGCTTTACAGATCTCAGCATCAGCAGTGCATGTATGACCAATACGATACTATTAAACTGACAACCGTCAAACCTCAACATGGCTATGGGGAGTGTACACACCCTTATTTATATGATGCCCTCTTCCTTGATATGCCATGGGACCACAACACTGCATATGTTAACATTACATGAGCCTGATATGTGACATATATCCTGTACATTCAAATGCAGTGTCTAACATAAGTGTTAGGTGTGCTGATGCTGACAGCGATACATACACTTCATGGATGCATATGTGTGCACTCCCTTTTCATGATGGTTTGTTACACCTACTGTTATGTGTACTATAGCAGTCACTATTCCTGGCAGGGGTATACTAGCATGGGCCATCTGCATTTGCCAGTATATGGTCAGTCTGCCCTACACATGTCCCCCAACTCTGCATGATTGCAAGGTCAACTCATGTGCACATCCCTTGGAGTTCACACACTGCCGTCACTAAAGCTGTGGAGTCAGGGTTACGTCTGCCACAGTTCCTGAACCTGACTATGTGCAAATACAGCCATTTGTAGCATCCTTAGGATCCCTGCTGCAGTGCACTGGTGTGTCATGATGACCCCCCCTCCCCACCTTCAGCCTTTTTGCAGATGCTTGACAGTGACTGCTTACACATGTGTGTCAGTTTGCAGTGTCCCAAACACTGAACACCAGGTATAACAGTCTAGTCCCAGCTAATGAATGGCAAACATATAGGTGTACACTGGCACCAGCACAGTACAGATGGGGATGGTGGGCTTGAGCTGGGGTGAGGCATTGATTGTGCAGCACATGTATCTTACGTGATACTGTCTGTAGATTTCTAATGTGGTCATGGTACACCTGTACACTTTGCAATGCATGACTTTGGGGACCTCTTCTGTTATGCATGCACTACTGTGGAGAGGCCTGGCTGATGTTTCCTGTGGTACAACTGTCACATCTGATTATCCTAACCCATAGGCTACACATTTGCAGAATCGAGGCAATTGCTGACTCGAGTACTGCACAACCAGTACCTGCTAGACATTCCTGCAACCCCCTCAGTGTTGTGGCACATTTCTAGGCAGCCGACATGACCAGTTTTCTACATGTGACATCATCTGTCTTGGATGCCCATCTGTTTATTTCCTACATCATTCCTGTCCCATACATCCTTGGCACATAAATTATTGTCTGCATTGTTTGCCATGGTATATGCAATGGTGAGGTATAGCTACATGTTCAGCTCATGAGTGCTAGCTGTTGGGTATGGGGCCCATGCCATGTCATGTAAGATATGTGCAAGACATAGCTGCCTCTGTTGCAGATAAGTGTACACATTTGATGGCCAAACATCTTGGACAGCAGACCAATATGTGGTGTGACATTGGGGATGTGTACTTGCTGAAAGCTGCATTTCCATGACAAATGCATTCAGTCAGTACCTCAACAGCTGCTTCCACTACATTATATCTGGAGTGTGTGCACACATATGCTTCTAATGTTTGTGAAGGTATGTATTCCCCGTATTTGCTGCTCTAACCTACGATTCCATATTACACACACAATGCTCATATTGGGACCACATTGCAGGTTGTAAGGGTTGTGGACCGCAGTATTATGATATGCCGTAGTACAGATCTGTAACAGTTGCCATTGTAATACTGGTATATACAGTGTTGCAGCACTGTATAAGGGTGATGTTTCACACATGTCCCTACTGTAGGCCATTTGTCCCACCATTATGTTCATCCCTGTGGACACATTTTGCAATGACAGGATATACGTTATCTTGCAGGTGTGTGACATACCCTTCAGATACACCATCATGGTCAACACTGTGATGCAGTGCAGTTAACAGCCACAATACGTGAACATGTACAGTGTGCATTATGGGTAGATGTGTTAGATGTGTGCATGGAATATACCATAGCCATTACATGACCATTGTAATGGCAAGCATGAACATAAACCATACTCACCAGCTACAGGCTGCTGCCTTGGTGATATACCAGAGGGACCTACATAATTGTGTGAGAGATGTGATGTCAGTAGCCACAGCTGCAGCACTGGTACAGGGTGGGTGCAGCATTACAGAACAACAGCACAAGTCCGCAATACTACAGCTTATGTGCATCTGTTTATTTCTACCATACAGCAACAGACTTTATATATGTCATCTCACATATGCCTGATCTACCTGTACAGATGCAGATGGATACACAACAGTGGTCTAGTGATGTGCCCTGTGGCCTTATCTGCATGATCCTCTGCTGGTGTGTGGGTAGTACCCACCTCCACTACGGTCTCTGCCAGTTGTTGCGTGTGCGGGTGAGCAGGTGCCACAAGGCTGGCGAGGAGCTCCTCAACATGTGGCGGAGGGTGGATGGGATGACCCCCCTGTTGCAAGGTGACCCAC